>NC_047117.1:76772643-76992744 GCF_902500255.1 Thalassophryne amazonica | reverse complement strand
AAATATTCAAACTGTGCTACATCCACAGTTTCGTTCTTAGTTTTGTCACTGGACTGCTTGCCGCTAGAATTGCGGATAAATGTCAACTGCTAACAAAAGCGGCTTATCTCTGTACTGCCACACTTTCCTTACAGCATGTGTGTGTGTGTGTGTGGGAGTCTGTGCGTGCACGCATGCATGTGTGTGTTTGTGGGGATGTTGAAAAAATGTTGAGCAATTAGTCTTTCCACAAGGAAAAACAGAACATATGCAGTAAGATGGAATTCCTCTATGAAAATAATATTTCACATATTTTCTGGACTTCTATCAATTTGTCATTACTCTCTTTTGGTCCATGTAAGGGTGTTTGGCCCAAATGTCAGATGATGCATGTGGATCTACAGGGTGTGTTTTGGTTGTACTAATCAAGCTGCTGTGATGTAGATTGCATTTATTTGTGTGTTTGTGTGTTTATTTTGATCTAATTCCAGCCTCATGGTGGGTGAACTGTGAGGGTGTTTGGCCCAAATGTTGTGGCAAAAAAAAAAAAAAAAAAAAAAAAAAAAAAAAAATCATCCATCCTTTGACAGTCAGGAAGTAGCTGAAGTGCTTCTCATGTGTTATAGCATGAGGGTTTAAATTAAATTTAAGATGACCATCGTGAGTGAGAGTGTGTTTGTCGGTTTACATGTGCCCATGCGACAGACTGGAGGCCTGTCTGGGGTGAACCCTGCATCGTGCCCACTGACCACTGGGCTCCTTTACTGGAATAAGTGGGTATATGAAAATGAATGAATTATACAGATTTGGCACAAGTTTTACACCAGATGTCCTTTCTGATGTAACCCCATAATACATGGATACTGGGGACAGCTGGTCCTGAACTGGGAACCATCTGAATGAAATGAATGAATGAAATTTATTTCAGCATCAACACAGTACAGACACAACATATCAAAACAAATCAAAACAAAAACCAAAACCAAAATTTGCACTGTGTGTCTGAAAAGGGGTGGGAAGAAGCAAAGCTTATAAGTTACCCACCCCTATACCAAAAATCCAGTCCAACACATTTTACACTTATACTCAAAAAAAGAAAAAAAAAAATAGGACTCATAAATACATATCCATTTTTGCTCACACTCCTATATATACATACATTCCCCACAGATACATACCATACATTAACAAATTTATACATCATATTTATACATTAAATTCAATTTCCTTTTCCAATATATCCAGAAATTAATAGATTTTTATAACGTTTCTTAAAACAAACTAAAGAACTACATAATCTAATTTCAACAGGACATTTATTCCAAATCTTCACCCCCTTAACTGAAACACAAAAACCCTTTATATTAGTGCGTACGGGAGGCCTCTTAAATACAGCACATCCTCGTAAACTATATCCAGAATCCCTTATCTTGAACAGGTTCTGGACATAAAGTGGTAAGGCTCGATTATTTGCTTTGTACAAAGTTTGTATTGTGATATAATCCACTAAATCTCTAAATTTCAATAAATTTAAAATCATAAACAAAGAATGCGTTGACTCAAGATAATGTTTGTTACAAATAATTCTAATGGCATGTTTTTGTAAAAGAAATACTTGATTGGTATTTGATTTATAAGTGTTACCCCAAGACTCCACACAATATGTCATATATGCTACTACTAAAGAATGATATAAAGTGAGTAATCCTTCCTGTAACAGTGTGTCCTTGACCCTGTACATGATGGCGATAGATTTTGACATTTTCAATTTTATATAATTTATATGCGGTTTCCAGCTGAGTTTATTATCAATTATAACACAAAGGAATTTATTCTCAGTCACTGTCTCTATTTCCATATTGTTAATGGTTACATTTTTACATTTAGGTACAAATTTATTTCCAAATATAATACATTTAGTTTTTCCAAGGTGAAGTGACAATTTATTAGCGTTAAACCAAGCCTTGAATTTATCCAATTCATTTTCCACAGTATCCAAAAGCTGTTCAAGATTATCACCACTACAAACACAGTTGTGTCATCTGCAAAAAGGACACACCTCAGTACTCTTGACACCCAACTTATATCATTTATATATAGTATAAATAACAGGGGTCCTAACACCGAACCCTGGGGCACCCCACACGTAATTCCCGAAGTCCAGAATCAGTGTTATTATAATGAACATACTGAAACCGACCATGTAAATAACTATTTATCCAATCATATGCTAATCCTCTAATTCCGTATTTCTGTAATTTGGTTAATAATATTTCATGGTTAACAGTATCAACGCTTTCTGTAAATAAAAAAAAATACCCTACTGTATATTGCTATTATCTACTGCAGTCGCTATATTTTCGATAAAATCCATCAATGCATGTGATGTAGATCTAGATTTTCTAAATCCATACTGTTCTTCACAAAGTATCTCATGCTTTTGCAAGTAATTATTCAATCTTTTTACAAAAATTTTTTCTAGTATTTTCGAAAATTGTGGTAAAAGTGAAATAGGTCTGTAATTGGAAAAAGTGTGTTTGTCCCCGGTTTTAAACGTAGGTATTACTTTTGCTATCTTCATCTGAGAAGGAAATTTACCAGAACTTAATGATATATTACAAATATAGCTGAAAGGTTTCGCTATACAATCAATAATTTTTTTCAAAAAAAGCCATATCAAAATTATTAAAATCCTTTGTTTTCTTACTTTTGGAATTATGCACCAGATCAATTATCTCTTCTTCATTGGTTGCACCAACAAACATTGACATAGATTTATTAAATGTTATCTTATTTTCAAAAAAATTAGTGCTAGTTGAGTCGATATTACTAGCTAGTTTTTTTCCCCACATTGACAAAAAATTCGTTAAAATGGTCAGCAATAGACTCATGGTCTTCAATCACTGTATTATTCAAGAGAAAAAAAGAAGGATAATCTCTAACATTTTTACTCTTTTTTATTATTTCATTTAAAATGTTCCATGTATTTTTTATATTATTCTTGTTTTTAACGAGTAGCTCGCTATAGTATTTTTTCTTACTAAATCTCATAATATAAATTAGTTTATTCTTATAAATTTTAGATTTTCTTTCAGCTTCCTTTGTTCTTAATTTTATAAATTGTTTATACAATAAATTCTTCTTTTTACATGCTCTCTGAAGTCCCTTAGTTATCCATGGTTTATTGCTGTATCGATTAGTGTATATTTTTGTCAACAAGAGGACAATGTTTATCATATAACTTAGAAATAGAGGAAATGAAACCATCATAGGATACATCAACATCATCAACATAAACTTCATTCCAATTCTGACGTAGTAAATCCTCCCTTAAATTGTCAATGGCTATTGGTGTTACTTTTCTACTCAACCTATTAAAATCCTTTCGAAACACTCGACCATGTAATGCAAAAACAGTGAATACTGGCAGGTGATCAGTAATATCACTTACCAGTAGTCCCGCACTGAGCTTACCGGATATAACATTTGTTAGAATATTATCAATAAGGGTTGTTGAGTTCGAAGTTATTCTGCTTGGATGAATAATAGTCGGGAATAACCCCATACAATATATGGAATTTATAAATGAAGTAGTTTGTGGATGATTGTGAGGATTTAGAAAATCAATATTAAAATCACCACAAATAAATAAATGTGCATTCTTATTAATTTTGTTGTACATTCCCATAATTATTTGTTCAAAGGTATCAATATTTGCTCCTGTTCTGAATGAAAGTGGCCACTTGACCACCACACTACCCTGACTACTATAAATTCCAGCACTTGCAAATCCTGGTTTGGTACAGCTATGGCTCAAACCAGAGGATCAGGATGAATCATTGATTTGCTTGAGTGGTTGCTATTCAGGATCCAGGATGGTTCCGTAGGATGGTGGATACTGTCCAGCCCATGACACAGACCTGTGGACAAAAACAGAAACACAAAGCATAAGAGGTGCAGAGGTTTTCCAACTGTGTTTTCTGGAGTTGATGTCAGAAAAACTGGTAAGCCAGTTGTGTCAAACAAGTGGTTGATTAAAATGCTACCGTTATCTATGGTCCTGAAATATTCCGAAAAAAAATAATCAAAGGAGATTAAAGGAAAGTGAAGAGATGAAAGGGACGATTTGGAGGTACAGTGGTCCCTCGCTATAACACGGTTCACCTTTCGCGGCCTCGCAGTTTCGCAGATTTTTTTAGTCCAATTTTGCATGCTTTTTTTTTTTTTTTACTGCGCATTGTGTTCTGCATCCTCATCAAGCAGGCCGGTCACGGCACCGCGAAGGGAGAGTACGCGCATTGTATTCTGCGTGTCTGTTTATAAGAATCTTGTTGCGCAGAAGAAAAAAGAGCGCCAACAACTACCCATAACTGTGTTCTTCACTCGGAAAAAGACACCTGCACTGAGGTGTCACTCAGTGGAAAAAGGTGTGACAGCAGAGCAGCGCCAGGATGATGAGGCGCGATCAGAGGAACTGTGAAATACTGGTCAGTCACTATTAATAATTTCTTATGTGTCCAACCTCGTAGGTTGATCGTTAAAATTAAATTCATTAGTTCTAAAAGCCATCATAATTATTTATAGGAAAACGTTCTATTTTTATTTCTCAAAAAAATGTCTGGGCCTGAAAACAGGTTGGTTTTATTTTTCTACTAAGGTTTGAACTTTGAGAGTGTTTACACACGAGAGAAAAGTGAGAAAATGTTAATGCCTGTTTGAGAAAAGTGTATAAAGTGTGTAGTGAGGGGTTTTACAGCCTTAAAACTATAATAATTGTAAAAAATAACGCTGACTACTTTGCCGATTTCGCCTATTGCGGGTTATTTTTAGAACCTAACTCCCTCGATAAACGAGGGACCACTGTACATTTGAACTCCCATTTGTCAAAACACCACCGCTCTAAAAAAAAGTTTCATTTGTAATCTGCAGACATTTGACCCTAGTACAGGGCTGTTTCAAGGCATTTAGGGGCCCCAAGCAAAATGGACTTGGAGGGTCCCCTATACCTCACCACCCCGCCTGGTCTGCCTAAAGTCTACACAAACCTGTCAGGATTTGGATTTGCTATGTGTTCTGTTTTATTCTACTTTTGCTTTATTTTGTGATCTGTCTGTTCTCTGGCTGTCTCTTTCTGCTTGGGTTTTCTCTTGTCTCTCTCTTGGTGCTTGGTGGTGGGCGTTTCCCTCTGTCTAACCACACCCCGGGTCTGGAAGCTTCTCCTTACACCTGTTCTTGATTTGCAGCTCATCACCTGGGTGTATTTAAGACTCACATTGTGCGCTTGTTCCTCGCCAGATTGATGTGCCTTGTGCCTTCTTTCCAGCTCTTGTATTTTTGCCTTGCTTTGTTTTGCCTCATCATGTTTTGACCCCCTGCTTGCCTTCCTCAACCATGCATCTAGCCTGATGATTATTGTACTTCTGCTCCTGTTTGACTGCCTTACCGTGTACCGATCCCAGGTAACAAACAATAAACAAACCAAGCCTGATAGAACCACAGCATAGACACAGTTTAAGCTCACACTTTATATCAATAACATATGTTGCTGTGCATGTCACATGTCTCTCTACCACTGACTTTACATCTCACCCGTTGAGTTGAGCTACGTCATGTGGCTGGCTACTGTAGGAAGGGCCCCCTTGAGGGTGATTCTGATAAAAGTGTGGCTTCACTTTCCTGCATTGACTGTCACAGAATTTAAAGTGGCACTCACACAGTTGTTGTTGCATAAAATTCATAACCAGTCATTGTCTGGGGGCCCCAAGCCAGGTCGGGGCCCTAGGCAATTGATTGGTTTACTTGCCTTGTTGCAACAGGCCTGTCCTAGTACACTGTCTACAAACAGACTTTTTTTTTTCTTTTTTTTTTAGTTATAGCGCCAAGTGGAGACCCTCTTTTAATTCTTTACTATCAAGAACTGACTTTGGAGGCATTTACAAACAATCTGAATGGTTCAGTTTAAAGCCAATGCCTATTTTTGATATCAGCTGACCCCAGTTGTTATGGTGAATCCATCAGAGATCCACACCAGGACTTGGCACACAAGAGGCTTTGGTTACAGTAGCTTAAACCCAAAGCTTGTCTGCTTGCTCTTTAATCTTGAAAGATACTTTTAATTTTTAGTTCCCTCCACAGCACGGTATCACTGGCACTTCTTGTCCCTGTGATGAGTGAGCTCCAAAAACTGCCAACCCGGGTCAGTCTTGTAATCTGTGCAATGACCCCTGACCTTTGAGGCACATGGCCAAACACAACAATGTAGGGCTCAGAAGAAATCCTTCTTAGTGTGATTAAAATGCACGAGGGACACTTGTGAGTGTATCTGTAAAATATCTGCTTCCGTGAAGTTTTTGGATCAGAGATTGTGCAAAAATACCCGCATGGAAAATGCAAAGCTGTTGAAGATCACACTTCTTCTGTGTTTGTTTGAATCATGAATCCAAAATAACATAAATCATAAAGTGATTCACAAAGTGACCTCAGCTTACTATTGTTTCATCCAAGCGGAACAGAGTCCAAGGAAAAGAGTCACTTCAGGCTGTTGCTCTTGTTTTGTGTCTTGTAATACTTTGGAATGTTGACCTGACTGAAGGATTTCAGATCTCCCAAACGTCTGACAGCGGCCTCTCAGACACTCACACAGTCTTGGCTACACTTGGAGATGGAGCGAGACCCCCTGCGTTGAACATCCTTTCCAGTTGAGTCGTGTGTTTGTGTCAGTGTTCGGCCTGAAGCCCAAAGCCTGTTCAATAACTCTGTCGCGCCGTCTCCATCTGTCTTTTCCACGCCAAGTTGTTTCAGCTGAAACTGCTCATGCTGTGGACTTGGATCACCTCGATGCTTTTATCCATGAGGAATATGAGCACAGCACCCCCCCCACCAACACACACACACACACACACACACACACACACACACACACACACACACACACACACACACACACACACACACACACACACACACACACACACACCACACACACACACACACACACACACACACACACAAAAGAAATCGGTTCTTATTTTGTCTTATTCAAGGGGAAAAACTGTTTCTATGTGAAATGTAAAACACAACAAATGGAAAAGCAATTAATCCTGATGTTTAAAGTGTAGAAATGAGATCATCAATTTATAGGAAAATATTGAACTGATTTAGAACAAACAAACACACAAAAAATCAATACACTTTTCAAACTATGTATATTAAAGATCTAGTAAAGATTGTCACTTTGGTCCATTTTTACTGTGCACAGTGCAGCGTTTGTGAATTACATCATCTGTTGGGAAAGTGTAGGAACACGGACCCACAACAGGGGGCGCAAATGAACGGACAATGGAGTAAGTCAAAATAACAACGCTTTACTGTTGTGAATGTGCACAACGAATACAACCAATTACAGAATTGGACAAAAGTCAATACACAAAGGTGTCGTGTGGGCAGGCTCGAAGATAGGAGACGCCTCTCCAAGGTAAGACCGGAACCACACGGCTTCCTCCGCCACAGGTCCCCGGGTATACTGGAGCCGCCAAGTCCCGAACTCCCAGGTGGCCACTGCCTCCGCGTGTCGGACCTGGTACTGCTGGCGAGGGAAAAAGAACAGTTAGATGGGGGCGCGTTTGCACCCAGAACTCCGAACGGCAGGAAAGGTACCTCCACCTCTCGTTGGAACAGTAACCAATAACTAGCTCAGTCAAATGCTGTGTACTCAGTAGGCTTTGATACGTCACCTCTCTGGTAGAAACGATATCTCGGCAATGAGGTGGAGATGCCGTCCTGCTGATATACCCGACTGATGATTGCTGTCAGCTGTCTCAGGTGATGGGTGACAGCTGTCACCTTGGCTGCTCCTGTGAGGCGGCGGCGCCCTCTGGTGCCTGGAGCCCGCACTCCAGGCAGGGCGCCCTCTGGTGGTGGCGGGCCAGCAGTACCTCCTCTTCAGCGGCCCACACAACATCATCAGTGGAACATCACAGTGGAGAGGAAGCGAGAAGTACTTTCTTTAAAAGAAAATGAGAAATGATGGTCTGTTTCCTGGTTTGAACCCTTGTTGGTCCAGAAACATCATGAAACATGGACTTGCTGGGGAGTCCATGGACCCCTGAAGGCTCAAGTCATCTGTGAAGACTTTATGGAGTCATGAGGGTGCTGGTTGGACAGGTTTGGAGATGCCAACACATTTACAGGAGAATAAAGGTCCGAGTCTTTCGGGTCCTGATGTTTCCTGTCGCACTGACTTGGATGTGAAGCAGTCACTTAAAGGTGATGGTGAGATGTCTTTGGTACAAGGTCTCTTCAGAGGAGCCTTGGGTACTTCTGGAATAACTCTGTCAAGCAGGCTGTTACTTTGGGAGACAAATGGTGCAGTATTTTTCCATTGAGAGGAGACGCCATATATGACATTTTGGTCTTGTGGCATGTTTCTTTGGGCATGATCCAGCACACAGAGGACCTCATCAGCTGGGAAGGCCGAGGGGACACCCAAATTATTCCTGCATGCAGCAGATAGACAGGTACTTTGGAGAGGTGGGGATGGTTCGGATCTCTGTCTGGTTGCCATGCAGAACCTCAGGCGGTCCCATAGTGTTCCCAGAATGACGTAATGGGTCAGGGGTAATTTGCCCTCTTGTGGATTAACATTGCAAGACATGCTGTTAAATATGTGAATGATAGCAAATGGGAAACATTTGCATTGAATCGCATCGTGATACTGAAGCATATTTCTGTCTTTACAACCAGAATCATATCGTAAAGAACTTAAGCTTAACCCTGTAAAGCCTGAAACATCAAAACACAGCCATAAAATTCCTCAGAAAGTTGAGGAGCAAATATGGTACAAATGGTTTTATGTAAACATCATAAGTTTTGTCAATGTCCAAATATTTCTGGACTTTCCTGTTTGTGAAAAATGCACCTGCGGCATGTCTGACATTAAATTCACATATTAGTGCAGTTACTGAGGCAGACCTGCCAGCTGTAACAGCACAAAGTCTGATCCAAGCATAACAAATACTACAGTGAGACATAATTACACCCTCAGTAGCTCTGACAGATCACCGCGCTGTGTTTAATTCTTATTTATGGACTTTTAATGCAGCACTTTGACCATTATATCAAAGCAAATACACAATAATAATAATACGATGTAAATGGCAATTGTAAATCATTACAAAAAGATGGGGAGAAAGATAAATATGTATGTTTGCTCAGCATAAGTCAGTATGACAAGTATTAGTAATGTTTTTATGTATGGGGCGGTGCGGGGGGGGGGGTTGGAAAATGGTACATTTGCTTATAGAAGCAATGCCTGGATTGACTAGAGAACAGCATAAACAAATGAACATAATTTCATAAATTGGAAATGTTGGAATAAAAGAGATTGTTGGGGGTATTGTTGGGGGTTTTCACATCAAGTATTTTAACTGACTGGTGTGAGACATTTTTATTTGTCTTTCTGACCTACCCACCTGTAGAAATTCTATCAATAGCATTATGTATTTCAGGGCTGGATCCAGAGTGAAAATCTGACAGGTGCATTTTTGCCCAATGATAAAATAAAAATTGTACGCGTCTTGTTATTCAATAATCTTCATTCTTTTATTCATATTTTATTTTATTCGTGTATCACATGGCTGTGGAACTTCCCTATAATTTAAAAATAGTCAAGTTTTTAGAATTTTGCAGAATTTATTTATTTGCTCCAGAAGAAAAGTAGATCTGCAAATTTACAGTGTAATTTTTAGAATTTTATAGAATTTATTTTTAATATTTATTCGCTCCAGAAGAAAAAAAATATAACTACCAATTTACAGTGTATTTAAAATATGAAGAAAGTTCTGTGTGTCAACAATGATTTAATTTCTTTGATTATTGGAAAGTGTCCTATGCCACGTGACTGAATGGGTGTCCTTGTTCGGATACATGTATTTAGTAAATAAAATGTTTTCCGACAGTTAAACCAGGCATACTTCCATGATGATTTATGGATAAATGAAATACTTTTACAATCAATGCATGTGGCATGTCCGATATCGTCGGCATCAACAATCGACAGTGACTGAGCGAGTGTTTTTTTTTTCCAAGTTTTGGCCATTGATTGACCAACGATTTTAGTCGGAAAACCACCGAAAATGTAATTTCAGTCATCACAGAATGCCTTTCAAACCACACTATTGTCTGAAAACTATTTATAAACCACTTCTTGCTGAAATAAGGGCCCAAATTTCCTTGCACAACAACTTTTTTCCTGGATGCCATGATGATCGACTCGACTGGACTGACGCCATGTTTGTTTTGATCCGGTTTGAATTTTCCTGTGTGTGTACACCTGCGCAGTGCATTGTGGGATCAAATCAAAAGCTGTGTTCAACGCGGGGACACGTTTGGCACTATTCGGGATTATTCAAGATTTTTGTTTTTTTTACCGATGATGAAAGATGCGTATGTTGCCTCTATCTATCTATCTATCTATCTATCTATCTATCTATCTATCTATCTATCTATCTATCTATCTATCTATCTATCTATCTATCTATCTATCTATCTATCTATCTATCTATCTATCTATCTATCTATCTATCTATCTATCTCTAACTTTCTCTATTTATCCCTAACTCTATCTCTAACTATCTCTATTTATCTTTATCTCTAGCTTTATCTATCTCTATCACTATGGATCCTCTATCTCTATCTCTAACTACCACTATCTCTATCTATCTTTATCTACCAATATTTATCTCAACTATATCTCCAATTATCTCTATCTATAACTATCTCGAACTATCTCTATGTATCTCTGCGTATCTCTATCTCGATCTCTATTTATATGTATTTCTATGTATCACTATCTCTATCTGTCTCTATCTCCATCTCTATCTATCTCAAAATATCTCTATCTCTGACTATCTCTATCTCTATCTATCCCTATCTCTAAGTATCTCTATCTCTTTTTTATCTCTATCTCTATCTATCTCTATCTATCTCTATCTCTACTTATCGCTATCGATCTCTATTTCTAACTATCTCTATTTATCTCTATCTATCTCTATCTCTGTGTTTCTTTATCTCTATCTATCTCTATAACTATTGCTTTCTATATCTATCTGTATTTATCTCTGTCTCAATCTCTGACTATCTCTATCTCTGTCTATCTCTATTTATATTTTATATCTCTATCTTTATCTATATCTCTATCTATCTCTATCTATCAATCGCTATCTCTGTTTATCTCTATCTATCTTTATCTACATCTATTATCTCTATCTATCTCTAAATATCTCTATCTCTAACTACCTGTATCTATCTCTATTTATCTCTATCTATCTATATCTCTATCTATCTCTAAATATCTCTATCTCTAACTACCTGTATCTATCTCTATTTATCTCTATCTATCTATATCTCTATCTATCTCTATTTATCCCTATCTCTATCTATATCTAACGATCTCTATTTATCCCTAACTATATCTATCTCTAAATATCTCTATTTATCTGTAGCTATAGCTCTATCCATCTCTATCACTATGGATCCTCTAACTATATCTCGAACTATCTCTATCTCTATATATCTTTATCTACCTATATCTATCTCTATCTATAACTATATATATCTCCAATTATCTCTATCTATAACTATATATATCTCCAATTATCTCTATCTATAACTATCTCTAACTATCTGTATCTCTAACTATCTTTATTTACCTCTCTGTATCTCTATCTTGATCTGTCTCTACCTATCTCTATCTCTAATTATCTCTATCTCTATCTATTTTGTATCTCTATGTATCTCTATCTCTATCTGTCTCTATCTCTATTTATCTCAAAATATCTCTATCTCTGACTATCTCTATCTCTGTTTAGCTCTATCTATCCCTATGTCTATTTATCTCTATCTCTATTCATCTCTATCTCTATCTATCTTTATCTATCTCTATCTCTACTTATCTCTATCTATCTCTATAACTATCGCTATCTATATCTATCTGTATTTATCACTGTCTCTATCTCTGACTATCTCTATCTCTGTCTATTTCTATCTTTTTATCTCTATCTTTATCTCTAGCTCTATCTATCTCTATCTATCAATCACTATCTCTATCTATCTTTATCTACCTCTATCTCTATCTATCTGTGAATATCTCTATCTCAAACTAACTGTATTTATCTCTATCTATCTCTATTTATCCCTATCTCTATCTATTTCTATCTATCTCTATTTATCCCTATCTTGATCTATCTCTAACTATCTCTGTTTATCCCTAACTCTATCTATCTATCTCTAAATATCTCTATTTATCTTTATTTATCTTTATCTCTAGCTCTATCTATCTCTAACTATCACTATGGATCATCTGTCTATCTCTATCTCAAACTATCTCTATCTCTATCTTTATCTACCTAAATCTATCTCTATCTATAACTATATATATATATATCTCCAGTTGTCTCTATCTATAACTATCTCTACCTATCTCTATCTCTAACTATCTATATGTTCTCTATGTATCTCTATCTCTGTCTATCTCTATCTCTATCTATCTCAAAATATCTCTATCTCTATTTAGCTCTATCTATCCCTAACTATCTCTATTTATATCTTTCTAACTATCTTTATCTATCTCTATCTCTACTTATCTTGATCTATCTTTATTTCTAACATCTCTATTTATCTCTATCATCTCTATCTCTGTATATTTATCTATCTCTATGTATCTCTATAACTATCACTATCTATATCTATCTGTATTTATCTCTGTCTCTATCTCTATCTATGTCTAGCTATATTTATCTTTTTTATCTCTATCTTTATCTCTAGCTCTATCTCTATCTATCAATCACTATCTCTATTTATCTCTAGCTATTTTATCTACCTCTATCTTTATCTACCTCTATCTATCTCTAAATATCTCTATCTCTAACTACCTGTATTTATCTCTATTTATCTCTATCTATCTCTATGTCTAACTAGCTCTATTTATCACTATCTCTATCTATCTCTAACTATCTCTATTTATCCCTATCTATCTCTAGCTCTAACTATTTCTATCTCTCACTATCTCTATGTATCTCTATTTATCTCTATCTCTTGTTTTATCTAACTCTAACTAGCACTATCTCCATTTATCTCTATCTATCTCTATCTCTATGGATCTCTAACTATCTCTATCTCTAACTATCTCTATTTATCTCTATCTTTATCTATCTTCTATCTTTATCTACCTATATCTATCTCTGTGTATCTCTAGCTTTCTCTATCTCTAACTATCTCTAACTATCTATCTCTAACTATCTCTATCTCTGTCTCTATCTATCTCTATCTCTAACTATTTCTAGTTATATCTATGTATCTTTTTCTGTATCTGTCTCTATCTCTATCATCTCAAAATATCTCTATCTCTGACTATCTCTATTTATCTCTATCTATCATAGCTCTAACTATCTCTATTTATCTATATCTATCTCTAGCTATCTCTATCTACTTCAATTTATCTCTGCCTATCTCTATCTATCTCTATCTCTAACTATCTCTGTCTATCCCTATCTATCTCTATCTCTATTTATCTCTATCTCTAAGTATTTCTATCTCC
Source organism: Thalassophryne amazonica (assembly GCF_902500255.1). Taxonomy (NCBI): domain Eukaryota; kingdom Metazoa; phylum Chordata; class Actinopteri; order Batrachoidiformes; family Batrachoididae; genus Thalassophryne; species Thalassophryne amazonica. The sequence continues at coordinate 76,979,171 of NC_047117.1, read as the reverse complement.
ATCTTTCTCATTTATCTCTATCTCTATAGCTAACTATATCTATCTCTATCTTTATCTCTGTTTATCTCTATCTGTAACTATCTCCATCTATAATAATCTCTATCTATCTCTATCTCTAATTATCTCTTCCTCTAATTATCTCTATTCATCTCTATCTATCTCTATCCCTATTTATCTCTATTTATCTCTACCTGTCTCTATCCCTAACTATCTCTCATTATCTCTATCTCTAACTATCTCTATTTATCTCTATCTCTGTCTGTCTCTATCTATAACTATCTCTATTTATCTCTATCTATTGCTATCTCAATCTATCTCTATTTATCAATATCTATCTCTATATTTATCTCTATCTCTATGTATCGCTAACTATCCATATCTCTAACTACCTCTATTTATCTCTATCCCTATTTATCGCTATTTATCTCTACCTGTCTCTATCCCTAACTATCTCTATTAATCTCTATCTATAACTATCTCTATTTATCTCTATCTATTGCTATCTCTATCTATAACTATCTCTATTTATCTCTATCTATTGTTATCTCAATCTATCTCTATTTATCAATATCTATCTCTATCTATATTTATCGCTATCTCTATTTTATTTATCTCTATCTATCTATCTATCTATCTATCTATCTATCTATCTATCTATCTATCTATCTATCTATCTATCTATCTATCTATCTATCTATCACCATTTATCTCTATCTAGCTTTATCTACCTATATCTATCTCTACCTCTATCTATCTTTATCTGTCTCTATCTCTAACTACCTCTATTTATCTTGTTCTATCTCTATGTATCTCCATGTATCTCTATCTCTATCTATCACTATCATTCGCTATCCCTGACTATCTCTATTAATCTCTATCTCTATTTCTAATTATCGCTAACTTTCGCTACTTATCTCTCTCTATCTCTAATCTCTATTTATCTCTATCACTATCTTTGTCCATCCCTAATTATCTCTATCCATCTCTATTTATTTCTATCTCTAACTATCTCTGTCCTTGTCTATCTCTATTTATCTCTATGTATCTCTATCTATCAGTTAAATATCTCTATTTATTTCTACTTATCTCTACCTATCTCTAATGATTATCTCTACCTGTCTCTATCTCTATCCATCTCTATCTTCCTATATCCAACTCTATCTATCTCTAACTATATCTTTCTCTAACTTTCTCTATTTATCTCTATCTCTAACTATCTGTATTTATCTCTATCGCTATCTGTGTCTATCTCTATTTAGCTCTATTTATCTCTATCTCTGTCTATCTCTATCTAGCTTTATCTATTTCTAACTATATCTATCTATCTATCTCTATCTCTATTTATCTCTGTCGATCTCTATCTCTAACAAACTTTATTTATCTCTACATATCTCTATCTATCCCTATCTATCTCTATTTAGATTTATTTATCTCTATCTCTAAGTATCTCTATCTCCATTGATCTCTATTTATCTCTATCACTATCTATTTGTATCTCTATCTATCTCTAACTATCCCTGTTTATCACTATTTATCTCCATCCATCTTTATCTCCATCTCTAACTATCTCTATTAATCTCTATCTATCTCTAACTACCTCTGATTATCTCTATCTCTATCTATCTCTATTTATCTCTATCTATCTCTATCTATATTTATCTCTAACTATCTCTCTTAATCTCTATCGATCTCTAACTGCGTCTATTTATCTGTAAGTATCTCTATGTCTATCTCTATCTATCTCTAACTATCTCTATTTATCACATCTATCCCTGTCTCTATCTATCTCTATTTATCAATATCTATATCTATATTTATCTCTATCTCTATCTCTAACTATCTCTATGTCCATCTATCTCCATCAATCTCTATTTATCTCAATCTATCTCTATGTATCTCTATCTATTGCTATCTCTATCTCTACCTATCTCTATTCTATCTCTATCTATCTCCATCTCTATGTATCTCTATCTATCTGAAGCAGCAGGACCTTCGTGGCCGGGACGACATTGGGGGATTGAACCCACATTGGGGGATTGAACCCACGCGTCTCCCACCAAAAGACCGTTCCTCTACCAGGTCAGCCAAAGGGGAACTCCCCGTTAGCCAAGCTAGCGGGAACGTCTTTTCAATTGGGACCCGGGACTTTTATCCCGCTACATATCTTTATCTATTGCTATCTCTATTGCTATCTATCTCTATATATCTCTAGCTCTAACTCTCTCTATTTATCTCTATCTCTATCAATCGCTATCTCTCTATATTTATCTCTAGCTATCTCTATTTATCTCTATCTCTATCACTATCTCTATCTATCTGCTTTATCTTTCTATATCTCTACCTATCTCTATGTATCTCTATCTGTCTCTATATCTATCTGTATCTATTTCTATGTATCTCTATCTCTATGTATCTCCATATCTCTATCTCTATCTATCACTATCTATCTCTGTTAATCGCTATCTATCTTTTTCTTTAACTACCTCAATTTATCTCTATCTATATCTCTATCTCTAATTATCTCTATCTATCTCTATTTATCTCTATCTATCTCTTTATAGCTCTATCTCTAATTATCTCTAACTATCTCTATTTATCTCTATCTATCTCTTTATAGCTCTATCTCTAATTATCTCTAACTATCTCTATTTATCTCTATCTATCTCTTTATAGCTCTATCTCTAAAGATCTCTATCTATCTCTATTTATCTCTATCTCTAACCATCTCCCTTCCCATCCATCTCTTCTTACCTCTATGCATCTCTATCGCTATCTCTATCTATCTCTATTTATCTCTATCCAATTCTATTTTTTTTTTATCTCTGACCATCTCCATTCCCATTTATCTCTATTCATCTCTATGTATCTCGTTGTATTGCTATCACTTAACTGTCTCTGTTTATCTCTACTTATCTCTATCTCTAATGATCTCTAATGATCTCTATCTATCACTATCTCTATCTGTCTACTCTATCTATCTATATCTTTAACTATCTCTATGTATCTCTATTTATCTCTATCTGTCTCTATCTCTAACTAAGTCTATCTCCAGCTATCTATCTCTAACTCTATCTATCTTTATGTATCTCCATCTCTATGTATCTCCATGTATCTCTATCTATCAAAATCTCGGACTATCTCTATTAATGTCTATCTATCTCTAACTACCTCAATATATCTCTGTCTATCTCTATCTCTAATTATCTCTAACTTTCTCTACTTATCTCTCTCAATCTGTGACTATCTCTTACTATCTCTATCTATCTCTGTTTATCTCTATCACCATGTCTGTTTATCTCTAACTGTCTATATCCCCAATCTATCTCTATTTATCTCTATGGATCTCTATCTATCACTTAACTATCTCTATTTATTTCTACATATCTCTATCTCTAATGATGTCTTTTTATCTCTAGCTATCTCTATCCTCTCTATCTTTCTCTATCTATCTCTATCTATATCCATCTCTAACTTTCTCTATCTCTATAACTATCTCCATTTATCTCTATCACTATCTCTGTCTATCTCTATCTATCTCTATTTATCTCTGTTTCTGTCTATCTCTATCTAGCTTTATCTATTTCTAACTATATCTATATATCTCTATCTCTAACTATCTCTATTTCTAACTATCTCTATTTATCTCTATCTATCTCTATTTCTAACTATCTCTATTTATCTCTATCTATCTCTAACTATCTCTATCTGTAACTATATTTATCTCTATCGCTATCTATCTCTATCTCTAACTGTCTCTGTTTATCTCTATCTCTAGCTATCTCTATTTATCCTATTGCTATCTCTATCTATCTATCTATCTATCTATCTATCTATCTATCTATCTATCTATCTATCTATCTATCTATCTATCTATCTATCTATCTATCTATCTATCTATCTATCTATCTATCTATCTATCTATCTATCTTTCTCTATTTCTATCTCTGTTGGCATCGCTATCCATCTGTCTCTATCTATCTCTATATTATCACCATTCCATATCTGCTGTTGTGTTATGTTGCTTAACAGTAAATTTTCAGACCAACTTCCATCTTTGGAGATATGCTACAAGCTCACACTCCAAACAAAAGTGTTTTGAGTGCACAAATGTGTGTTTTTCATCTTTGTATGTTGGAGAAGTGCCGCAGTTTCCTGTCAGATGCCAAACATGAAGTTACGTTATTGCGAGATGTAAGTTTGAGAAACACACTGATGTCATCAACATGACATATTGTTGTAAATGTGTTATCTGAACATTTTTTAGGTTTCTTGGGAATGCTCTTTTCTTGTGCTATGAGTGAGCATGACCCACTATTCACTGTTACCGCCAACAACTTTAAACTTTTTTGTTTTTTGACTTTGTTATTATGTCAGCAACAGGCACCCGATAGCAGGAAAATCAAATCTAACGTAATGGACTGAGGAAGAAGGAAGTGAGATAAGATGTGACGGGATGACAGAACACAATGAGTCCACTGGAAATTTGTTGCAAAACATACTGAATCACCTCATTCCACATCTGCACAGAAATAACTAAACTCTGACGTATCACCTGTTACTAAAACCCTCAGCATCAGGGTGAGATGTACTTTGGCAGGTGTTGCACTTTCCTTTTTTCCCCAGCCACCAAAAGAAGGAATTCAAAGTCCTCTACATTTATCAATATGCTTAAAATCTTCAGCTTTGATATGAATAACAAAGAGCAACAACTGAGTTTTCCCAGAGTAACCACAGAGCGAGCGAATGTTCAGAGAAGGTTGTCTGATTGAAAGAGAGAGAGTTAAACAGCACGATTTATCCAGTAAAAAGAGAAAAGAGAAGCATTTAGTGTAGTCGCCTCCAAACCAGAAGGTCCTGGTTGAAGACCACCTGGTCCACATTCTCCATGTTCATCAGACATAAACATATGCTCAATCAATATGACAATCCACACTGGACCTGCTATCAAAGAAAGTGAGAGCAGCCAACAGGTCTTAGTCTTATTATCTTATTATTTATTTGATTGGAAAAGGTTTAGCTATTGTTGCTGATCCATCAGGAAAAATGAATGAATGAATTAAAAAATTAAAATTAAAAGTAAGGCTTTTATTTTTATTATTATTTTAGATTTGATTAGACAGAATTTAATGATACCTGGGGAACACTCCCTCAGGGAAATTGAGGTTCCAGCAGCATTGTATAGCAGCACACAGGGTAAGAAGCACACAGAATATCAAAACTGAAAGTAAAAAAATAAAATCAGTTTGCAAATATAAATATAAATACATAATATAAATGCCAGACATACTGGTTTACTGGCTACTACAGTTCCTCTCATTTGCGGTTTTAGTAAATTTTTGTTAAAATTAAAGGCATTAATCTGTTATCAAATTATTCAAATTTAATTTTCGATAAATAAATAAATCTACTACAAATAAAGAAATCCACACACAAACACAGCTGTCAGTGATAACTCAATAATTACATGACTGTAAATGAAAATAAATCCAGCTTGACTGTCTTGCAGAACACCTATGAACTTATGGAGATCATCACTAAAAATGAAATTAAATTGCACAAGTGAAAAGCTGCCAGTCATTTTTCTTGCTTTTATATTTAGTTACATTTATTCTTAGGTGCTTATTAAATGCCCCTGAAGCTTTTGCGCAGTGCACAGCACTCAGGTTCTTTTATTTATAATGAGGCATTTGCAAAGAAGTTAAAGGTCAAATGAAGATTTTACTGAACAAATAACTTTTTTTCCCCTTTGCATTCGAGAACTTTTTGGCTGGAACAACAAAAGAGAGTGAAATCCTTTGAATGAAGGATGATTTCCTTAATTTTCAAACTCGTGAAGCGCAGGGGTCCAAAAAATGGCCGTAAAGGTAACGCAAACAAACCCAATTACGCTTCCTCTCAATAACTTTCAAAATAAAACTGCATTTATGGGCGCGTAATAATACGTATGAATAAATTTCAATGGAATTATTGCTATAATGATTTCCCCCTGTGATTAGCAATCTCTTCCTCGAGAGAAAGAGATGCTGAAGGACAGAACAGAGATAAAATTTGTAAAAGTCTGCTAATAAAATCTGTGGATTTCTTTTCCTGTTGACACACTTCATAAAAAAAGGATGTCATAAAATGTCCATATTTTTACAATTCATACAAGCTAATTTGGTGTTTTAAACAACACTTAAAAAAACTTTTTTTCTTCTACCTGTAGCTTTAAATACAAATGAACAGCTGTTAGTCCCACCACTTTCCATATCTGATTCTGGTGACTCTGCTGTTTTGGTGCTTTTGGACTTGACTGCTGCCTTCGACACAGTCGACCATGCAACTATTTTATCCCTTCTTGAGAACTGTGTGGGTGTCAGGGGGACAGCCTTGGACTGGTTCCACTCTTACCTTACAGGCCATTCATTTACTGTCAGGCTGGGGGAGTCCACCTCATCCTCTGTTCCTCTGAACTGTGGAGTCCCCCAGGGTTCTATTCTTGGGCCTGTTCTCTTTACCCTGTACCTTCTCCCTTTAGGTCAGGTGTTTAGAAAACATGGCTTATCTTATCATCTTTATGCAGATGATACTCAAATTTACTTGCCTATTAAGAAGAACTCTCGCAGCCCCCTGACAGTCTTGCCTGTGTGCCTGGAAGACGTCAAGGCTTGGTTGGCTCAAAATGTTCTTAGCTTAAATGAGAACAAAACCGAGGTGATTGTGTTTGGGCCCAGTGTTGGTTCCACAGCTCGATTAGACCTGGGCCCTCTCAGTCAACACATGAAGCCCACAGCCACCAACCTTGGCGTCATTATGGACAATGATTTTAAACTGGATAGGCAGGTCAAGGCGGTTGTCAATTTTATCCTTTTCTGACTTGGAGAGCGTCATGCATGCTTTTATTTCTTCACGCCTAGACTACTGCAATTCACTTTTTTTTGGAATTAATCAAAATACACTTCACAGATTGCAGTTAGTCCAGAACACTGCTGCACGCCTCTTAACTGGGAGCAAAAAACAAGAACATATTACACCCATTCTCGCGTCTTTGCACTGGCTCCCTGTTAATTTTAGAATTGATTTTAAAATTTTATTATTTGTTTTTAAAGCCTTAAACGGACTGGCCCCACAATATATTGTAGACCTCCTCCAAATTTACTCCCCAGCGCGCGCTCTGAGGTCTGAGGGCCAGCTCCAGCTTGTGGTGCCTAGGACGAGACTTAAGACCGGGGGAACAGGGCCTTCTCTGTGGCTGGGCCCAGACTCTGGAACCCTCTGCCTCTCCACATTTGAACAGCCCCCACAGTGGAGTGTTTTAAGTCTCATCTGAAGACCCACTTTTATTCTCTGGCTTTTAGCTCTGCATGAGTTGTATGGTCCTCTGTTGTCTTTGGCCCAGTGTTTTATTTATATATATATATATATATATATATATATATATATATATATATATATATATATATATATATATATATATATATATATATAAACTCGCTTATGGTTCCTTAATCTTTTGCACTCACCACCTTGTTAAAAGAAATGCATGCAGCTTTCCTTATTTGGCGGTAGGAGTCAGTAGAAAATGGAGATTGCCGCACTTTATTTGCAAAAAAAACAAAAAAACAAAACAGCGCATTTGATGCTTTTACGTTGAAGGCAGATTGCCTTGTTTCCTGTAATTTTTGCGCCTTGACGTAGACGCAGGCGGTGCGCCCCTTTGAGCGGATTTGTCTGCGTCCATATGACCGGGCTTTCATGCACAGCTGCACAGTGGGATCCATACACATGATTCAGTCCCTCAGTGGAACAAGAAAGACAAAGAAAAGAAAAGAAAAGTGCAGAAAAGAGAAGAAGACAGAGAGCAAATGAGAGACTTTTATGAGTGGCAGCAGAAAAGGGGAGCGAAGACACAGAGGAGGCGCTATTAAATGTTCCTTCGCGGATTCTAAACACTTGAAGACATTCTAAATATGCACCTATTGGGAATATCTATTTTACTTGCCTACTTTCTCTACACAAACTTCGCCAGCGACCTCAGCCAGAGCGACTATTATGATTACTACGAGCAGGAGCAGATGGACGAGCCGGTACGTATGAGCTGTTTCACATGAACTTGGCTCCTGTGGAGGGTCCGCGGACCAGCAGGGGTCCATCATGTGGAGCCACGGGGGGACCACATAGTCACAAGCTCAGGGCTGCTTTAAAATGTGCGTCTGGTGGATCCCTGAATATATTCTGAGGTAGAAAGGCACTCAGGAGAGTGCAGACTGCCGCCAGTCTTAGGCACAACTATGATCATCAAAATACTTGTCAAGAGTAGATCATACGAAAAGGGAAAACACAGATAAGTAGCCGTTAACTAAAAACCATAAATGCCATAGCTTTCAAGCTCACCACTTTAAAAGAGCACGTAAGGATGCCCCATCAACTGAAACAGCAGTTTTGTTTTATCTATGTAATATCCCATAGACGTGTCGGCCACCTGCTGGATGTGGTGCCCACCTTCATCGTGGGTGATAAAAACACATATTTTATTTATTAATATTTAACACAAAATTAAAAATTCTTTGTTCTAGCATGGAATCATAAACTTTGCATGTATATCTGTACTTTTTTTTTAGTTGGTTTTTGCAAAGCTTGTTTTATAATTTTATATGAAGAAAAGTTTTCTTATTATTTGTAGGGAACGCATGTGTACATTCGCTAATCATTTGTGTCAACTATTTATTCGTTTAACAAAGAAAAACAGTCTGCTCTATGTGCTCGGACTGCAATGGTTTCCTTATTAATCAAAATCTCTCCTGCTTTGGAGAATTTTTGCTCATAAGGCACAGAGGTTGTTGCTGGAATGAAAGATTTGTCTGTCAGCTTGAACAACTGAGGGAACATTGCACAGTTCAATAAAGTAAAGGGTTCCTCTCCGCGGGGTCGCTATGGTGATGAGAGATAGCGATAGTGAAGGGAATTTCAACTATTTTGGAGAGTGGGTCATGTGATGTTCAAGGCAGCAGGTAAATCAGTGGGTTCAACACTTGGGCGACCAATATATTGACCTGGGTTTGATTCCCAGTCAAGCTACTTGTTGACGACCTTGAGGATCACACTTTGTCTACATTGTCTCAGTTCGCTCAGCTGTAAATGGGAACCAACTTTGGCTGGGAAAGTAACCTGCGATGAAGTAGCGTCCCATCCAGGGGGATCTTCTTAAATGAAGCTCATTTCTTGTGATAACACCTGACTTATTAGGAGAAAATCTTTCCCCATAAAGTTTAATCTTAATAGCTTGATAAACTGGCATTTTTGTTTTCCCACAATAATGAAATAAACTACCTTGCTATTGCAAGAAAATGGTATTCACAAGGTGATGATTACTACTAGGTCTCTGGAGGATCCTTGGATACCACTGGAATTACTTTGAGTCAAACTATTGGGTACTTGGGGAGACTTGGATGACTGGAATGAGAAGTATGACTTGCTTTGTGAGGGAATGCCATAAACCAGGTTTTGCCAATGTGGTGTATTTCTCTGGGCACGATCCATCATGTAGTTGTCTCAGTGTCGAGGACTCTAGTAACTGGGGGATGACCACGCTTCACCTTGGCAGATAGATGGGTACTTTTGAGAGTTGGGAATAGACAGTTGTCTGTTTGGGTGGGTGATACTGGATACTTTCACTTGACTTGATTGCTGTTCTCAGATTCCATCATTTTGTTATGGATTTCTGTTTTTTGTGAAGCTCATTTGCTGAACTTGGCAGCAATGCAGGATTACAGACAACACACTTTATACATTTAGTAATACTTAAAATACATGTGGTGGGAAAAACAGGGTACTCAGTGTTCACTGTGATGGATTACACATCTGAACACTTTCAGAAGCATTTGCAAGTTTACTTTCTTGGTGTACCCAAATAAACTTAAGTTAATCTTTCCTCAGAAAAGACAGAAGCTGCATTTTAAACTTATTTTCAGTTCTGTGATTAGGAAAATACTGTGCATCCGGAAAGCATTCACAGCGCTTCACTTCTTCCACATTTTATGTTACAGCCTTATTCCAAAATGGAATAAATTAATTTTTTCCCCTCTCGAAATTCTACTCACAACACCCCATAATGACAACATGACAAACATTTTTTGAAATTTTGCCAATTTATTAAAAATAAAAAAAATGAATGAATTACATGTACATAAGTATTCACACCCTTTGCTCAATACTTTGTTCATGCACCTTTGACAGCAATTATGGCCTCAAGTCTTCTTGTTGAATAAGACGCCACAAGCTTAGTGCACCTATCTTTGGGCAGTTTGCCCATTCCTCTTTGCAGCACCTCTCAAGCTCCATCAGGTTGGATGGGGAGCGTCGGTGCACAGCCAGTTTCAGATCTAATCATAAATACTTTATATATATATATATATATATATATATATATATATATATGTGTCAACTGTTATAGAAGTTATAAATTATTGTATGATTACTCCCAGCATAAAAATTAAGAATATTTTATTTTATTCATATTTCATTAGGCTGCTGTGGGGAAACCTAAAGCTGAAACACAAGGATATTGTTATTAAAACTCACAGGGAGGTGAATCTCTGCAGTGAGGGGGCGGCCTTGAACTGAGTGTACCCACCTCAGGCAAAATAAACTTTAATCATGTACACAGTGAGCCTATAAAAAACACAGAACCTCTATGAAACATGAATTACTGCAAAAACTAGAAGGGTATTCTTTAGAGTACATGTTCCTCTGCCGCCACCATAAAACCCATTAGCTTGTAATTTTTTTTTTTTATCAATTTAGAGGCAGAAAATTATAATAGAACAAAAGACCTTTTAAAAAAACTGCCAGCCACATTTGGCATAACTGAAAGTAAAACATTCGACTTTCACTGACACTTACTTTTTCATGTACATTGCAGTCAAAATTCTTTCATAATTCAACACAGTACATAGAACTGGAGATACTTAAATACTGCATCCATTTACAGGATAATAAAGGAGAACTCAGGGATATTTCAAACTGTGCTCTATTTTTAGATGTTTTATTTCATAATTTTAGGACATAAATTATTTTAATTACTCCAGTATTGATTTAGAACTCAAGCACCATGACGGGGTATCTGGTTGCACAGTCTACAGGACAAACTCAAAAACATTTGCATTAAACCATTTGTTTTCACCACGGAACAGAGAAAATATCATCAGATGGGTCTGGTAGCATAGGGAGAATCCCTACCAAGTTAAACATGCACATTTAACTCACTATATGTGCTTTTTAAAACATCTGATGTACAGTTAGCTGCTTACCTTAGCCTTCTACCTGTTCAGCATCACAGGTCTCTACTGGCTCAGTACAAGTCGAATGTTGATGAGAGGCTTTTTTTTTTTTTTTTTAACAATGCGAATGAACTCCTTATCAACAACTGACTTATAGTGACTCAGTGGAGAACAGCGCCTCCATTTGTGGTACATTGCAAGAGTCTTGTTTGGAGAAATGCGACACGCACCTTGGAAGTGCACCACCTCAAAAGTTAAAATTTGTTGCACTTTCACCGTGCACCATGTTGACGTTTGTGCGCATATTAGGCCTTCTTGTTTTAGGTGGTTTATCTGGCTGATGGTAGAGATTTGTGTGAACCAGTTTGCTGCGGTGGAGGGGGTGTTCTGAGCTGAGGTGACTGACTCTAACTGCTGTTCATCTAAGTTTGTGAGACGCCTGTTCTGTCGATGATATTTGCAAAGCCGTTGTTTATTTATTTCAGCCGAAGCACTGGGAGAAGGAAGAGCTGTCGCGACCTGAATTAAACATTTGAGAAAGCTGTTTCTGTGTAGGCTCTCAGTTGTCCAGGTGGTTTCCATAGTAGAGAAGCTTGAATCTTCGACTGGACTGGGTTGCTTGACGTGAGGACGTTTCGCTTCAAATCACAGAAGCTTCCTCAGCTAAAATTCTTGCTCTGGTAGTCTGACTTCTGACTTGACTCTTGTAGAGAAGAATAAACCAGAAGCCAACAAAAGCTGGAGTTTTTAACCTAACCAGACCCCTCCTACCGAGAGGCTGACTGCTATAGGTTGGTGACTAAACAGGACACCACTCCATGCATCTATGGACTGCCCAAAATCCACAAACAGGACGTGCCACTCAGGCCTATTGTATGTAGCACAGATTCCATCACATACAATTTGGCCAAGCACCTCAAGTGGATTTTGGCTCCTCTAGTGGGTAACTCAGACCACCATGTGGAGAACACAAAAGATTTTGTGAACAAGATCAAGGACCTGCAGCTGGAGGCAGATGAAACAATTGTGTCGTTTGATGTGACTTCATTGTTCACCTGCTTCCCCACCGCTGAGGCCATCTCAGCTGTGAGGAGAGACTGCTGGAGGATTTGTCTCTACCTGAAAGGACCAAACTCACACCAGACCACATCTGCCAACTCTTGGAGATCTGTCTTAACACCACGTATTTCCTGTTTAGGGGGAATTACTACAGGCAGATCCATGGTTGTGCGATGGGGTCTCCGGTATCCCCCATTGTGGCCAATCTGTACATGGAGCGAGTGGAGAAGACAGCCTTGACGTCGTTCATGGGCATCTCTCCCAGTCACTTGTTCAGATATGTCGATGACACATGGGTTAAAATAAAGCAACAGGAGGTCGAGGACTTTAGAGAACACATCAGTTCGGTGGATTCCAATATCAAGTTCACACGTGAAGATGCCAGACACAACCATTTAGCCTTCTTGGACTGTGATGTTACGATTGGAGAGAACAGGCAGCTCCAGACAGAGGTTTACAGAAAACCCACTCACACTGACCAATATCTGCTCTTTGGCTCAAACCACCCCCTTGAACACAAGCTCAGGGTGATCAGGACTCTTCAACACAGAGCCCTACAGGTGCCCACAACTGCAGAGGGAAGGGCTAAAGAACAACAACTTGTACAGAAAGCCCTCACAGTATGTGGGTACCCACAATGGTCCCTGGACAAAGTGCAGAAGTCCCAGAAAACAAAGAGACCAGATAGACAGGAGACGGAGACAAGAAGAAGAGGAGTGTCTCTCCCTTATTTAGCAGGAGTAGGGGAAAAACTACAGAGGATCTTCAGACAGCACAAAATCCCAGTTTACTTTAAACCGGTTAACACCTTGAGACAGAAATTAGTTCATCCTAAGGACAGGATCCCTAGTTACAAACAGAGCAATGTAGTGTATTATATCAGATGTCAAGAAAACTGTAATGAACACTACATAGGTGAGACTAAGCAACCTTTAAACAAGAGGCTATACCAGCACCGCAGAGAGGTCGCCAGTGGACCTCAGTCTGCAGTTCATCTCCACCTGAAAGACACTAACCACACGTTTGAGGACAAGGAAGTTAAAATCTTAGCCAGAGAGAAGAAATGGTTTGAGAGAGGTGTCAAGGAAGCATTCTTTGTAAAACAGTTGAAACCCAGCCTTAACCGGGGGGCGGGTCTCAGACACGCTTTGTCCCCTGTTTACAATGGGGTACTCAGGTCAAAGCAGTTTCAGTCTTTTGTTCATGGTAATGAGTCATTCACGTCATCAGGAGAGTCGTCAAGGGAGCCATCAGGGGATGCTTCCATCCCATCATTAGGAGAGTGCTAACTAGAGCACAATAGGTGCTAATTAGAGCTATTGTTTAGTCACTAGCCTATAGCAGTCGGCCTTTCGGTAGGAGGGGTCTGGTTAGGTTAAAAACTCCAGCTTTTGTTGGCTTCTGGTTTATTCTTCTCTACAAGAGTCAAGTCAGAAGTCAGACTACCAGAGCAAGAATTTTAGCTGAGGAAGCTTTTGTGATTTGAAGCGAAACGTCCTCACGTCAAGCAACCTAGTCCAGTCGAAGATTCAAGCTTCTCTACTATTTGAGAAAGCGGCACATTTAATAATGCAATGTTTTTTTTTTGTTTTTTTTTTTAACTGGAGCAGAAAGACAAAATCAGTCAGGTAACGTCAATTTACCTAGATTGACTTCAGATATGAATAAATTAAGTAGTTTTTATAAAATGTTTTGCATGTGGTTTCATGTTGCGTTTTGTAAATGAGGAAGTGACCGTCCTGAAAGCGCTTCATGTATTCAGAGCGGGTGTGCCATCTAGTGTTCAAGACATGAAACTTCAGCCGCTGACCATAAATTTATTTAATTCTTTCACCAAAACATCAGATCTAGGCTTGCATCACCTTCCGGCAAATTGTACCAGTAGTTTTGAGATCTGCACAATAAATGGTTTCAAAATTACATTATATCTGTTTTTATTTTTTGTCATTTTTATTTATTTTGATCAATTTTCCTTTGCTAAGGGACCCATTCAGAAACACATGATAATTTTTGCACTTAGGTTTATATCGTGATATATACCATTATCATGAAGGGATTCAATTTATACCCCAATATGAATTTTAGGTTATATCCTGCAGCCCTAGCTCATAACCAATGAGTGTAAAGTGGGACGACGACTGCAGTCGAAATGAAGGAGACATTTGTGTTGTGCGACAACAAATTCACTTTCGAGACAAAATTTTAACAAAAATGGACTGGGAAATGTTAGCTTTAAAATGCAGCTATGCGATTTGTTGCACTTTCACCATCAAATTAGTTAAGCTAATGGCACAGATGATGCTAGCAATGGAAGCAAAGCAGAAGAAATACAGTATACGAGGTCTGTCCAAAAAGTATAGTATCTTTTTATTTTTTTCAAAAACTATATGGATTTGAATCACGTGTGATTACATCACCCAAGCTTGAACCTTCGTGCGCATGCGTGAGTTTTTCCACGCCTGTCGGTTGCGTCATTCGCCTGTGGGCAGGCTTTGAGTGAGCACTGGTCCACCCCTCCCGTCGGATTTCTTTTGTCTGAGAACTTGCTGAGAGACTGCCGCTTTGCTCCATGAAATTTTTTTCAGAAACTGTTAGACACAGGCAGTTGGAAACCATTCGATAGATTCAGTTGGATATCGGTGAAGATTCTGTCGGCGCAGCAAAAAAACACCTCCGTCTTGGAAGTCTCACAGGACATGTTGGGGCATGTGTTGTGAAAGTGTAGTGACACGGACCCACAACAGGGGGCGCAAATGAACGGACAATAGGAGAAGTTAAATTTGAACACTTTACTGTTGTGAATGCCACAACTACACACAGCAGATTATAGAATGAATACAAGGTCAATTAATAAAGGTGTCGTGTGGGCAGGCTCGACGATAGGAGACGTCCGTCTGGAGAAGAACCGGAACCACACGATTTCCTCCGCCACCAAACCAGGAGGATACTGGAGCCGCCAGGTCCCGAGTTCCCCAGGTGGCCACCGTCTCCGCGTGTCGGATCTGGTACTGCTGGTGAAGAGCAAAAACAGTCAGGTGTGGGTGTGTGTGCACCCCGTAACAAGGATGGTGGCTATTCCACCTCCACCTCTAACACACACTCGTGCAGCGTCTGTCTATTCACTTATCTGGCGGAATGCAGAGCGAAGCAGTCGCAGCATACGCCGGTCCTTCAGGAAGACAGCTGCAAACAATGTATCAACAAACAACGTTTAGGAATTCTCAGGCTGAGAGAGTTACCTCCTTGGAAGAACGATATCTCGGCGACGTGGTGGAGGTGTCATCCTGCTTTTATCCGGGGTGAAGTGCAGATGATCGGTGACAGCTGTCATAGTTGATGAGTGACAGCTGTCACCTCGGCTGTTCCTGTGAGGCGGCAGCGCCCTCTTGTGCCTGAAGCCCGCACTTCAGGCAGGGCGCCCTCTGGTGGTGGGCCAGCAGTACCTCCTCTTCTGGCGGCCCACACAACAGCATGTCCAGCTGTTACACAATTTCTCAGATACTCACTCGACTGAAAGCCATCGAAAGCCATCTGAATCTTCTGAATGGTTTCCAACACGGAGTTGTTTTTTTTTTTTGCTGCGCGTCCTGAGCTGCTTCGTGCCGACGCGCGAAATCCTCCGCATGTCTTTCATTACAAAATCTCCTGTAACAGTGGAATGTGCCGCAAAAGTGCTATGTCCAGCTCTGTTGCCATTTCTGTGGTAGTCACATGATGTCCCGGATCAACACAGCGTTCAGTTTAGAAATTATCTGGTCGTTCCAGCCTGTCGAATGGCTGCTCGGCGCGCCGTGCACCCTCCGCCGCTGTGGGCCGTCTTTAAAAAGGTTTTAACAGTCCTTAATCCGTGTGACGCCGACAGAATCTTCACCGATATCCAACTGAATCTATCGAATGGTTTCCAACTGCCTGTCTCTAACAGTTTCTGAAAAAAATTTCATGGAGCAAAGTCTCTCAGCAAGTTCTCAGATGAAAGAAATCCGACGGGAGGGGTGGACCAGTGCTCACTCAAAGCCTGCCCACAGGTGAATGACGCAACCGACAGGCGTGGAAAAACTCATGCATGCGCACGAAGGTTCAAGCTTGGCCGATGTAATCACATGTGATTCAAATCCATATAGTTTTTGAAAAAAATAAAAAGGTACGATACTTTTTGGACAGACCTCTTAGCACCGCCATCAGTTTTGGAGTGGTAAAGGTCAACATGGACCAGTGCATTCTGCAAGACCATAAAAATATGAACATGCCTTGATGCTGGCAATGATCATAATTTGGGAATTTAAAAGCATTGTAAGGGAGCAGGTTATTATTATTATTATTTTTTGTAATTTATGATATGGTTTATCTTACACGCATAAGGCATCGTGCAGTTTAATGGCTTTTAACAGTTATTATTGGTCTGTCATGGACCATAATGGCTGGATTGATACACTATTGAAAGATACGTTTCTTTAATGTTATGCCAGCAGAGCTGATCTGAATTGAAATGAACTGACAAGAGCAAAAAAAAAAAGTGGCTGAGCGGAAAGGAGAGAGAGAGAGAGAGAGAGAGAGAATGTAGAAAGTGTTTGATAGGGGAGGAAAATTGAGGTGAAATTAGGCAGAGGAAAGAGTCAATGACAGCAGGTGTCACGGGGGTTAAGCGTGTGTGAATGTGTGCATGGTGCTGGGGACAAATGTTCGCCAGTAACACGTCACCATTTGATCACATTAAAGTCTTAATTTGAATGACGAGTTTCTCTCGCAGTTCCAATTGTTTAATTTTAAAGCTTATCACAGTTACTCAAAGGAATTTCAGTAAAATCTTAACACCAGCTCAGGTGACACCCCTCAGAGATGTCAGAAACTTACATATTTAGGGAGCAAATGCATTATTTGAGCACAATTATTTGATATTTAAATATATTATTTGAGCATTTTGCAAATAACAGTACAGTTTGAATGAAGTATAATAATGTATTTGCAGAGGGCATTGCATCTTTAATCCACGATCATGCTTAGATTTCATTGACCAATGAATTGCCCAGCTCTCCACAATTTCTCTTATACTCACTCGACTGGTAAGCACTCTGGCACTCCGAAATGGAGGTGTTCCTTTGTCTCGCTTCATCAGCGAATCGGTCGTGACGCGCGAAGCCTCCGCACGGCTTTCCATGACAAAATCTCTTGTTAAAAGTGAAATCTGCCGGAAAATGGCTGATGTCCAGCTCTTGTGATAACCAGAGAAATTGCACACGACGGTCCCAGCTCCACACAGCCATCCGTTTAGAAATGATGTGGTGGTTTCTGCCTCTCGCCGTGCGCCATTGTGGGCCGTTCTTAAAGCTGTAGTAACACTCCTTATTCTCTGTGAAGCCCGTAAAATTTTCACAGAAAGCCAGATAAATTTTTCAAATGGTTTCCAGCTGCCTGTCTCTAACAGTTTCTGAAAAAATTCTGATGGAAAAAAAAGCCCAAATCATTCCGCCATTTCCTCGCAATGAAACAACGATGAGAGGGGTGGAGCAGTGCTCACTCAAAGCCTGCCCACAGGCGAATGACGCAACGGACAGGCGTGGAAAAACTCACGCATGCGCACGAAGGTTCAAGCTTGGCTGATGTAAAAACATATGAATCAAATCCATATAGTTTTTGAAAAAAATAAAAAGGTCCATTACTTTTCTAACAGACCTCGTGTGTATATATATATATATATATATATATATATATATATATATAATTCATTAAACTTCTCTCATGTTTTGGATTATACAACTAAAAATAACATTTGTGAAGCAACTGAACATGTTTAAAAAAGTATTTTCATAGTAGGATACAGTGAGTGTTGTGAAACAGTTAGTGACTGCTTGAACTTGAAATTATAGGAAAGCGACTCGTGAAGGAAGCCATCAAAACTCTCATGACGCATGTGGTTGGACAGATTGTTGCACTGTGTAACTTTTGTCTATTGCATCACCAGTTGTACAGCTTCATGATTGTGTGGAACAGAGAAGGATTTTCTTTAAAAGAAAATTCAGTCATATTTTGCCAGAAGACACGTCGGCAACTTGATCCTAGATTTGATCTGTTTTCTTGGCCTTCTCTGTTGCATTCCACCATGAAGCTATGAGCACGTACGTCCTCAGTCCAGCGAAAAATCACGTCAGAAATTTGACCAGCTTTTCATTCTAACAGCTCTTCATGCCTCCAGATGGCTCATGGAGTAGCGTATTTTTTTTTTTGTGTGTGCTCGAAGAATTAGCAACATCAATTAACTTGTTCATATCGTCGTTCGTCATCAAAACAAACTCTGCCGCCCACACTAATGTGTGGGCAGAGTTTACAGCATGCAATGGTACAAAATCTATGGAACCAAATTTGCACGCTAAATGGAACCATATATGCACACTAAATGCAACGCAACACAAATGGGGCCAAATTATCCATGTCATGTGAAATACAAAGCACCAATCAAATGACAAGGATCCACTCAGCTGTTATATTAAAAAAAAGATATATACATAGAATGTAGCACTCTATTTTGAATCCAAAAATATGGGATGAAAGAATTTTTATTTTTTTTTACCCTGGGGAAAAAAAACAAACAACAAATACAAAAAGGCAAACTTATTCTTAAAACAGATGTACCCCTCGGAAAACCATATCCACTGTGAAAAATCAACATACCCCCCCAGAAATGTGTTGCACAATTTGCCCACCTACCTCCTGGAAATGGTTGTTGCACCCTTGAGGAAATTTCACTGGACCCCTTGAGAAAATCCCCCAACTATTTCCAGCTGTATCAAACAGCTTAATATGGACAGACTCTCGTTACTGTCCATGCAAAAGCCAATTTTGGGCAACTAGAACTAACAGGTCAACAGTACTGGATGAACTCTGAAGTTGTAAATGGCTCCACTTGAGACTTCCTTGAGTCTTTTGACTTACTGCAGTTGGCTTAAAAGGTTGAAGAATTCCCAGTCTCCTCCAATGCGTCCTGATTTGTGCCAATTATCGTCACTTCATTCCTCATGGTTCATCTTTATTTATTTATTTTTTTACTTTGCTTTGTATTTGCTTTGGCTTTCCGTTTCCAGTTTCCTTTTGACCTGACAGATATACTCCAGCACCTTAATTAACTTTATTGCCTTGGGGTTTTCTGACGGTAAGCCGTGTCCATACAATGGTTCTGCAGAACAGAATATTTTGAAATATCTGTTATTTATGGAAACTCCTCTCTGCAGCAGCAGATAAATGGATTTTATCTTACAGAGCATTAGACTGAGGGCCAAAAACAGCTTAGATCAACACTCAAAGTATTTCAATGTGAGTTTAGTCCTTTTAGTTGTTTTTGGCAGTTCACTTGACCATGACATGTCCCTGTGTGGTAATCTTCATTCATCTGGAAACATCAGGAAGGTTGAAAGTCACAATTTTTCATGAATTCAAATTGCCAGATGCATTCACATCACTGGATTTGCATTTTGGATATTGAGGTACAGCAGTACTGTAACTGTTCTATGCACATTGTGTGTTTGAAGCCCTCTACAGGGCTATTTTGTTGTTACAAACCTGTCATTTTATTTGTAAGCACGCACCATTATTACCACTGTTCAGTCTGTTTGTTGGCTTGTTTGACTGCTCTTGTGCAGGTCATTAAAAAAAAAAGCATAAATGCATTTCATTGGAATCTGGTGAAAACAAAGAGTTTATTAGAATTTGAGGCGGTTGTAATTCAGGATCAGTTTTTAAAAAATAATTTCTTTAATGTCTCCTATTGATTTAAATGTTTTTGTTCTTTTGGAGAACCTGGATACCTGGAGTTAAGAACAGATCATCAGAGACGAGACACTAGCGGAACATAATACTGAAGGTATGCGTCTTTGCTTTGGCGCTTGAGGGCAGCTACAGCTCAGTCAATGGGGCAGGTGTCCACTGACCACTAATTGGTGGGTTTGATTTCTAATTGCAGCTGAGTGTTGAAATGTCCTTGAACAAGACACTAAAAGTGCTTAGCCTTGGGACACGTTAAAGTTTGGCTCTCAGTTCAGTCTGGCTTTTTGTGGCTTGGGCTGTGGCTAACTGCATTTTCATGCTTCATTTGGAAAGTGACACATGCAGCTCATCAGGATTTCCTTTAGTGTTATTGTCACGGCTCATTACATGGAGTTTGGCTTTTCATGTTTGGCACCAGTTTTTGTGAATTGTGTTGGCTTTATTCTTCTGCCAAGTACTGCCCAATGCTGACCACTGCATTTCTATAGTGGTACAGTGGCATCCATCTGATGTAGATGTACAGCGTGCTTTACAAAGATGCGTGACACCAACGTCAGTCTGCTGCCATGTGAGGATCTCGTCTTCACACTGGACGCAAATGAGTGATTTTCTTGTCTGGCCCAAGGATCCTCTGGTCACAAGTCTGCCTCTCTTCTAACCAAGCCACAACAGCAGGGGTCATAAGCCTCAGTGTTGAAGATCACCTGCCCTGCATGCTCTCCATGCATATCGGCTACAACCACAGCTGATTAGTATTTGTTGTTTTTGAGCTTCTGCTGACTGAGCACACCTGACAGCAGGATTGGTACCCCAGACCAAGACCAGTGCTGTTTCCCTGTTGTCCTTGCAGTCTTGTTTCCATTCATGTCAAGTCAGGTCTGGGTCTAATGAATGCAAGTACTAATTCAATTCAGTTTATTTATACAGCACCAAATCACAGTGTATTTCGCCCCAAGGTGTCTCACATGAGGAAGGTGCCATCTTATCCACCCACTGAGCAAGTGTATACAGTAAAACTCGCCTAAACCATCATCATATAAACCAGATATTCACGCTCATCGGACAAAAGCAAAAGTCCCAATACTTTTGTATGTTTTTCCATGTAATAAACACTGTATATAATGGATTTTGTATGATGGATTTTTGCTCACATCCGACAAGAAGTCCTGTCCGATCGCAATGCATTTTCATGAAAAGCCCTCACATGTACCAACAGAGCAGTCTGGACGTGTCCAGTAACAGAGGTACGAAATGAGGTTCAGCACTGACACTTGCCGATTCAAGGAAAATGGATACTGTATTTCCATGATTAAAAGATTTATTTTTTCAAACCGTGCTCAGACACGGGACCTAAATGAGACACGGTGTAATTTAAGGCCGGTGATTATTAACAAAATGCTGTTTGTTGCCTGCACTGTAATATGGTGTTAAGTTTCACACATCCCTGGGGCGAACCAAACCGCTTTAGATCAGCGCCCTCTGCCTGGCTGTGACCCCTTCCCAGAGCCTGATGTGCACCTGCTAAACTAGTTTTTGCAGTGCACCTGCCGATTACATTTCGAGCATGGATCCAATACATTTGGCAGAAAAGTCCACAAATATGATCAACTTTACAACAAGGAGTCAGGAAAAGAACCTCAAATGAACTGCAACTCATGGAGGAAAATTGTACATACCATATGGTTGGTTTGGAGGTTGATGATTGTACTGTATAAAGAAGTAGAGTTTGTTGAGGAACAAGTTAATCCAGAAAAAGTCACTGCTACTGTGGCAAATTGCATAAAGACACGATGGAGAACTTTAAAAGGGTCACATGCACGTTGACGTCATTGCATGGCCACAGAGTTACAGAAGCATACAGTGAGGAAAATAAGTATTTGAACACCCTATGGTTTTGCAAGGTCTCCCACTTAGAAATCATGGAGGTGTCTGAAATTTTCATCTTAGGTGCATGTCCACTGTGAGAGACATAATCTAAAAAAAAAAAAAATCCGGAAATCACAATGTATGATTTTTTTTAATAATGTATTTGTATGTTACTGCTGTAAATAAGTATTTGACCCCCTACCAACCAGCAAGAATTGTGGCTCTCACAGACCTGTTAATTTTTCTTTAAGAAGCCCTCTGATTCTGCACTCTTTACCTGTATTAATTGCACCTGTTTGAACTTGTTACCTGTATAAAAGACACCTGTTCACACAATCAATCACACTCCAACCTGTCCACCATAGCCAAGACCAAAGAGCTGTCTAAGGACACCAGGGACAAAACTGTAGACCTGCACAACACTGGGATGGACTACAGGACAACAGGCAAGGAGCTTGGTAGAAGACAACAACTGTTATGATTATTTATTAGAAAGTGGAAGAAACACAAGATGACTGTCAATCTCCTTCGGTCTGGGATTCCATGCAAGATTTCACTTTGTGGGGTAAGGATGATTCTGAGAAAGCTCAGAACAACACAGGAGGACCTGGTCAATGACCTGAAGAGAGCTGGGACCACAGTCACAAAGATTACATTAGTAACACATGATGCTGTCATGGTTTAAAATCCTGCAGGGCAACAAGGTCCCCCTGCTCAAGCCAGAACATGTCCAGGCCCATTTAAAGTTCACCAGTGACCATCTGGATGATCCAGAGGAGGCATGGGAGAAGGTCATGTGGTCATATGAGACCAGAATAGAGCTTTTTGGAATCAACTCCGCTTACCATGTTTAGAGAATGAGAACAACCCGAAGAAAACCATCCCAGCCGTGAAGCATGGAGGTGGAAACATCATACTCTGGGGGTGCTCTGCTGCAAAGGGGACAGGACGACTGCATCGTATTGAAGGGAGGATGGATGGGGTCATGTATTGCGAGATTTGGCCAAACAACCTCCTTCCCTCAGTAAGAGCATTGAAGATAGGTCATGGCTGGGTCTTCCAGCATGACAGTGACCCCAAACACACAGCCAGGGCAACTAAGGAGGGGCTCCGTAAGACGCATTTCTAGGTGAGTGGCCTGGCCAGTCTCCAGACCTGAACTCAATAGAAAATCTTTGGAGGGAGCTAAAACTCCAAACCTGAAACATCTAGAGAAGATCTGCATGGAGGAGTGGACCAAAATCCCTGCTGCAGTGTGTGAAAACCTGGTGACCTCTGTAATTGCAAACAAAGGCTACTGTACCAAATATTAACATTGATTTTCACAGGTGTTCAAATACTTATTTGCAGCAGTAACATACAAATAAATTATTAAAAAAATCATACATTGTGATTTCCGGATTTTATTTTTTGGGGGATTATGTCTCTCACAGTGGACATGCACCTAAGATGAAAATTTCAGACCCCTCCATGATTTCTAAGTGGGAGAATTTGCAAAATCACAGGGTGTTCAAATACTTATTTTCCTCACTGTATATCAGGCTTTAGGATTTTAAGGTACCACTTCGCAGCGGATTTAGAAAACATGGATTTTGTGCATTTTATACATATAATGGATTTTGTTTTATTCATATAACGGACTTCGATTATAACGGGCAAAATTCGCTGGTTCACCTGAATCCATTATATCCTCCTGACTACCAGATATATCCTTCTGACTACAAGGAAGATAGTCAGGATATGCAAGTTTTACTGCATTAGCAGCCATACACATACAGAGTGAGGGTCAAGTGGTCACAGCAACCTATCGTTCAAAAGACATAGTGAAGAGCAGAGTCTCGGTAAATGGACTGCTTTTGGGAGATCAGTCATCGAAGGACCTTACGATCCTTCCATAAGTCCTCAGTATCCTCCAGATTTCCACAGTTCCCTCATAGGTCTAACATGTCCTGTTCCTGGAAGGATCTTGGAGGATCACATGGATGGGCAGTTGATGGACAGAATGATCTATGAAGCTCCAACATGTGGCAACAGCATGCAGCACAAGATATCTCAAGTCCCTCATACTTCTCATGTGAGTCTCTCTAAGTAACCATTTGTTTTACACAAACGCATTCCAGCGGTACGTAACGATCTCCGAAGAAACCTTGCACCAAAGACATCTAGTTTTCACCTTCGTTTAGTCATCATTG
Organism: Thalassophryne amazonica; assembly: GCF_902500255.1. NCBI lineage: Eukaryota > Metazoa > Chordata > Actinopteri > Batrachoidiformes > Batrachoididae > Thalassophryne > Thalassophryne amazonica. The sequence goes on along the minus strand of NC_047117.1, from coordinate 76,955,041 downwards.
AATAGTCATCTGTAGGCTGGAGGTGGTCCTCTATCAGAATGCAGAGGTGTGCACTGTAAAGGCCCCTTCACACATAGTGCAAAGTTTGGACAAAGCGCACACTTAGTGCACATGACACAGGAATCGTTTGCAAACCATGTAATGTTGTCCCTGCCTCCAATGCCTCATGCACCTGTTGCTACAACTATTTGCGCACACAAGCGCCTGAAAGACAAAGTGTGCGCTGTGCAAACCCATCACATCCTCTTGCAGCAGGTGCCGGCCAAATGTCAGGTGACACGCACGAACACCGAACACCGCTGGCATGGCACGCAGAAAATGTGTGGCCAGTCACACTCTTGGCACGATGACAGACTGCAGACAATCACCTTTGTACTCGCAGAGAAATCTGTATAAGTCCCACACGAGTGTGGCTTTGGTGTGTGCGCTGAGAACTGATAGGAGGTGTGTCCTCCCATTGAAGGGTTTGCTCAGCCCTGCTGTTGACCTAAGGCAGGATATACATCTGGAGCTGGTCCCCGGGCGCCTAAAGGTGACTTCTGCTCCTAACTGGCAATTAGGATGGGTTAAATGCAGCAAACACATTCATTGTGCAGGGAACATGTTCCTTTGTGCATATGACAATAAAATTCTTTTGAATCCTTGAATCCTTTGAATCCTTGAAGCAGCTGTGGAAATCTGTGGATCTGGACAGTCTCGCTGGACACCATGTACTCTGTTTGGACGGGCATGGACAAACAACTGCCCACTGTGAAGTGCGTGTGTCTGTTTGCTGTTATCAAGTGGACATAAATAAAAACATATATCACTGTGGTGACGTGCTGCAGCGAGCGAGCGCATGAACGGTGTGCACATGGACAAGCTGCTTCCAGGTTGAAATGAACCGTCAGATGAGAACACACAGCAGGCAATCTCACTGTCACATCACCCATTTGAGCTCTGTTCCACATGACGCGGTGTCCTGCAGCGCACTGTCCACTAGACACGCATGCGCGGCTGGTTGGAGATGCGCCAGCAGATGTGGACATGAATGAGACGGGTGAACTGCTTCTCATTCATGTCATTTCATAACTGTATGTCTGTGACCATGGGTCATCTACACAGAAACAGAACGGATCGTTTTTGTATTGCTTGCTTGATAAATGTGGTGTTTTTATATGATGTGTGTTTTTGATGTTTTTTTGTAATAATAAAATGGTCTTCCTGATATGAGGCAGATTCCCGCAACTTTCAAAGAACAGCTCGGTAGCACAGTGGTAAAGTCGCTGACTGGTAATCAGAGCTTTTGAAAGGTGTGAGTTTGCATCCAGTGGGTGGTGTGTTTTTCTCTTTTTTTAAAAAATATGCCACATAAGCAGCATGATATGGTTCCACAGGTACTAGCTGGTTGTTATTTGTTTATTTGCACCACATAAGCAGCACCATGTGCTGCACCTGGCACTGTTCCTGCTCCAAAGACACCTGCGCATGCACGAACTCTTGCGCCGTGTTCGTGCACACCTGCCCATCGGCGCAGTGTTTCGTGCACTAATTTTTGTCATTTTCACCCAAACGCCGTCCAAACTTTGCACTATGTGTAAAGGGGCCATAAAGAGTGTTTTTTCTAGTCTGCATCTGGCTTTGATTACATCATGCAGTGGTTGATCCATTCTGGGATTTGACCTTTTCCACAGAAACGTAATCCTCTCTGTGTTAACGTGAGTTATTTCTTCGTCCACCTGAGAGAACAGAAACAGCTCATAGATAATAGTTTTGGGATGATTTAGTTTTATGTTTATTGATTTTTGCTTTTTTTTTTTTTTTGCCTTGGGGAGCATTCAGTAGATGCTCTGACCAAGTTGGAAGGACAAAAAGCTTCAGGTGAAATGTTGCAATTCTTATTTTGAAGTCAGTGACGGGAACTGATGATGTGTTTTTGAGTAGTTAAGTGCAGCTTGGCAAACATTTACAACTGGGATGCAATCTGAAAATGTTTTGGTGCTCTTACTCACGTTATCTGTTGCTACTTGAGTTTTTTTAATATTTTTTTTTCTATTTAAGCACTTTCCTTAATCTTATTTTTGTATCTTTCATATTTCAAAAGCCCCCTGGAGTTTGTAGAAGAATGTTTTTGGTAATTGTTATTTCTTAGGAATTTTCTGTTATTTCTGAGTGGAATATTCAGTGGGTGAAACATCTCAATTATTTCAACTATGGCAGCACGATGGCTTCGTGGTTAGCACTGTTGACTCACAGCAAGAAGGTCATGGGATCATTTCCCTCCTGTGGCCTTTCTGTGTGGACTTTGCATGTTCTCCCCATGTTCTCCGGCTTTCTCCCACATCCAAAGACACGCAGGTTAGGTGGACTGGAAACTTTAAATTGTCAGTCGGTGTGAACGCGGGTGCGAATATGTTTGTTTGTATGTATGTGGTCCTGCGACAGACTGGCGTCCTATCCAGGGTGTACCTCACACGCTATAACCGCTGTGACAGGCTCCAGCCCCCCGTGATTCTTAATTGGAGTAAGTGGTTGAAGATGATTGAGTGAGTATATATTTATTGGCATTCATTCTTTCTTTAGTAAGTCCCTTCGGCTGTCCTCTCATTTTCACTTGGGGTTGCCACAGCAGAGCCGAGGTGGACCTGCATGTTAATTTTGGCACAAGATGCCCTTCCTCACACAATTCCACATTACATGGAGAAATGTGGCAGGGGTGGGATTTAACCCTATTGGAGTTTATTTTCTTTTCTGCTTTGATTCCTGTGAAAGTCCTATATAAAGAGTTATATAATTGTTTTTATTATGAATAACAAACATGATTTTTCAGTGTATAAATTGCGGAGCCTCCCAGACTAGCAAAAAACAAACCAACAGGGAGTTATACTCAGGAAAATGTATGTGCATGTGCAGCCGGTTGGGGGCTTCAAGATGGTGGGTGGTTCCACATTGTAATGTCAATCAGCCATTGCTGATGGATGATGAAATCGTCCAACTGCCCAAACCTAGTTCACAATGCTCAAAAATTGTATTAAAAGTAGTTTTTATAGGTATTCCTTCAAATATTCACCACTGAAGGGAACCAGGAGGTTATTTAACTAAGATCTGCCGTTCTACTGATGATCGTCATGGATCGTCATGGTCTACGCTGGTGTCTGGACATGGCTTCATCTTTGTCCAGCAAAAATTCAGTCCTGGTGTAAAAATCCCAGTAAAAAAAAAAAGTTTCCTGTGCACATTTTATTTCAGCCACTGAGAAAAGCAATCACATTGTAGAAAGCTTGTGACATGGTTTCAGTCTGATTTAATCTTTTTTTTTTTTTTTTAGCTGTGCTCATGACAGGCCTGTGAAGCCAGTCACCGGAGTGCAGTTCAAAAAACAGTCTAAGCCAAAACTAAATGTTCCTCTGTGACGTCCTGTATTGTACAAATCACAAGGATGTGATTTATTTGCTCATTTGCAACCAGGTTTGATGTTGGTCACCATCTGAAACCTGTGGGAATGATTTTTAGGCGTTTTATGCCGGACGTTTTGACTCTGGAAGTTCTCTTTGAAGTGAAACTATGTGAGGCCTCATTCAGAGTTCTGACATGTGAAGGTTAACCAGCTGCTGCTGGACGTGCCAAACACTGACCTGCAGACCTCACCAATTGCTATTGTTTTGGGCTGAATGGGAGACGGGAGGAGCGGTAAATGGGAGTGAGCTAAAGGGTGACTAAAGGTCAATGAGGGCAGAATGCATAATGAAGATTGTCACAGAGCGGCACAGAATCTTGGTTTTTCTAGGAAATACTAGCTAAACTAAACTTAGTCTGTGTTCGTACGGCCAGCTGGAGTAACATTTTCACAACATTTTCACATTTAGCACAAGTGGCCATTCGAGGGGCCTGAAGTCGGTTTTAATTCAAACAGCAATGAACAGGTCATGATGGTAAATGCTTCTGTCTTTGGCTGTCAAAGCTTTTTGATAGATGATGGAGCTGAGTCTTTTTTCCTTTTACCAACCAAAGGAAGGACTGACTGAGAACACTTGTTCTCTGAAACACTCAAAGCTGGAAAACGCTCATAATTCAGATCAAGTGACAGCATTGTACATGCAAACAGAACAAACAAAAAAATTATTTTGTATTCATTTATTCACATTTTTTTTTTTTTTTGTGAAAAATCACTGGTCAAATAGTTGAAGTTATCCATGGAACCCCGAAGACAGTTTTCACTCTGTGTTGCTGATCTGGCACAGGTTTTACCCTGGATGTCCTTTCTGATGTAAATCCTCACATGGCATGGAGAATGGGTATAGGCGGTCTTGAACCGGGAACCTTCCATTTGATCACTTGCCAATATTCACTGTTGCTTTTTTGTAACTTCAAAATTTGCTAAAATTGACCTAAATTATTTGCAAGAAGAGAAAAGTAAGTCTTATCCAGGCTTTGGAGCCCATTGGTGAAGGTTGTTATCCTCATATACTGAAGCGTGAAGTGGATGTGAGTCTATGACTCTCCCTGTATGGGAGGATAGTCTGTCACAGGTTCGGTACCCATTTATAGCTGGGAGGCCTGCGAAATGAATGTTTCAGTAGTGATATTCGTTTCTCTGGTTTCTTGGCCTAATTAACCGATTCAAAGTGATGTTAATCAGTGAAATCACCTGGTGGAGTGGGAGGTTGCAAAGAAAACCTGCACCCTCTCGGCCCTTTCTGGACCGAGTTGAATACTCCTGCACTGGACCATCACTGCTCCAATGGAATGGACTGATTTTATGCCTCCATGATTGCCATCCAGGAGCTATTGTGGTTCCATAGTTTGGGGGCCATGGTGACCACCAGCAGCAACACATGCTAACAGACATAACCTGGACTAGGTCAATGCATATGAAGTGTCTTCTCCAAGGTCGCAAACACATTCTGTGGCCAGGAATTAAACCCGGGTCTACATATCGACATATCCAAATCTCCCTATCACATATTGGCAGAATGGACCAAGAATGCATTGCATCTTCAACATCTGGTGTCCCTCCATCACCTAAATTTCTGGCCCTGTTAGTTACAGTGTCTGCAAGAAAATCTAAAATTAACGGCATGCGGTTGTGTTGCAAGGCGTGTATTTATTATTTGTTAGTTTGTCCACTCTGGTTTACACTTATTTGATGTGTTTTTAACTGGCTGCACCCGTGTTAAAAATTGTGAGCCCAAGATGAATTTCCCCCTTAGGGACAATAAAGTATACTTTATCTTATCATATGCAGTTACAATACAACCAAAAGTATGTCTGACTGTAAATCTAGTCAAAATAAGGAGTAAGAATAGTGCAACTCAACAGCACTCCTATGTTGACCGTAGAAGTGTTTGGTTACATTTCAGGAATAGAAAATAACTTTCGCCTCACATGCTCACACAGTTTTCTGCTCAGGTTCAGAACTTGGAGTCTGCGTCAGACCATTACTGATTGAAATCACCTGCTGATGTGATTGGGAGGAATGAAAACCTGCATCCTCTCTGCTCCTTCTGGAACTACAGTAGTTTAAGAGTGGTGTAAAACTGTCATGTTGTATTTAGTGTCTGGTGCTGAAACAGCTTTAATAAATTCAGCAGATGAATAACAGATTAAACATTTGTTGTTCATTTTCATTCACTGTGGGGTTGGCCAATATCTCCTTAACTGGAAAGTCATGATGTCTGCAGCAAAACATTGCCCCAATGAAATAGGGGTAAATGTGGGGGTGGGCTTGTACTTTGTACATACTTTATTTTACATGCTTTAAAATGTCTACTCATCGATCAAATAACAATAAGTTAATGACTATTTCTTTATTTACTTTTACTAATTTACTGTAACAGGGTAACAGCACATCTCAGATAATATGTCTGAGCTGGTCTTGTTTGGCCACATTTGCAGCAGTCAAGTCCTATTTGATAAGTCAGGAGCCCTTGGACTCCAGGCAGATGAACTCTTCTTGATATCTTAGATTCATTTTTTTTCTGTGCATGGTGTTAAAACTGGAGGTTGTGTTGTGTATCACTGTGGGACCAAAGTGCCTGCCTTGTTTCAGCCCATGCCCAGTGCATCTCCAATGTATTGGAATAAAGACTAGCTGCCATCTTTCAGTAGCACATTGAGGATCCACGGGCTCTAGATTGGGTAGTGTTTATAAAACAGGTAGCAGACATTTTTGAAGGGTGGTAATAAATTCTGCAAAGTTTCTAGAATGATTTGGAATGGCATGTAAGTCCAGAATGTAATTATCAACATCCATTGTTCACTGTTGATATTTTGTTAGCTAATATCCATAGTTTCCCCCCAAAATATTAGTCCTATTAATGTTCTGTTTTGGCAGTGTTCATCCATGACCCAAAATGCATAAGCATACCAAACGGAAAATGTCAGCTCTCCCCAGTTTGTCTATGATCGAAGATATTCACACACATGCACACAGAGGCCATTTGGCTTTTAATTTTTAGATATTCATCAGTGCCAATCTCTGTGAAAATCCCCAACATGCTCACCAAGTGCTGGGGATCTCACCAAATTTGCACCAAAGATAGATATTAGAGCATGGAAGACTCCACTGACTTCTGGAGGAGATGCAGAACCAGATATGGATTCTGGATCAAGATTTCCCTTTATATAGGCTTTGAAGGATGTCTTCAAAACTATTTCACAGATTCTCACCAAATTTGCAGCACAGATTGATATCAGGGCATGGAAGACTCCACTGAATTTTGGAGGTGATCCAGATCCGGATTGGCAGATGTCAAAAATCTCTTGTTTCTTTGGGAATCGATTCAGTCAATAGAATTCTTTTTTGCCTCATATTCCAGATTGATGGGTTACAATCTAGAGATTATTGATCCATTGTGGTGCAGATGTTGCTGCATAAAACACATTGTTCCTGGCTTTGCACGGAGATGTGGTTTATGTATGCCTGTTTGTGAACAGCTGAGTAAGAGAGTGCTTGGAAAAACATTAACATACCACTTCAAATTGTGCTTGACAGTGTTGACACGTCACACACAGCATGCTTATGTGTGGTGCACATGCCTGTGTACATAAACATGTGCATATTCAGCAGTGCTTTCTTGATGTTTTTGCTTTTAATCATATTTTTGCTGTCTGTTTTCCATTCCCCCAAAAAACTGCTATTGACTTCTAATAGACAGTGTGCGTGTTTGTGGTACAAGATGTCAAAGTTGATTTCAGAAATACTTAGATCACTTAGATTTAGAACAGAAATTGTAATACACACACACACACACACACACACACACACACACACACACACACACACACACACACACACACACACACACACACACACACACACACACACACACACACACACACACACACACACACACACACACACACACACACACACACACACACACACACACACACACACACAGAGACAGCTTTTGGCAAGACCTTTGGCTTGTGGTTTGTTTGGCAAAAAAAAGAAAAGCTTCAGTTATTGAACTTCATGATGTTGCAAACACTCATGCGGATGTACTGGTGGGTTTTTCTGTATCCAGGGGTCTATGGTCCATGCTGCTTCCTGTCATACAGTACATACCCAAATGAACAATCAGTGGATTTAAATTGTGAGTTTCTAATGCACATCCAACTTGTGCAGACAGTAGCTCAAAATACATTTAATGTGATCATCCTAATGAGTCACCACATAAAAAGAACATATGGCGGAAAACCCTTTTACAGCTGATAACCTTTGATGCACCATGTCAATCAAAAGAGGAACTTTGTTTTGTGTGTAACACACCACAGACGTACTGACACCTGCTCCATAGTGAGTGGAAGTGCCTAATAAGTTATGGACGGTTATTGGATGCTGGATTGTGGGAAATTATGAAGAGTTGTGGTTAAAACTTACACGTAGTTCATCAACAACAGAATGGAACAACAGAACAGGAAACTAAAACCAGAATTAAACAATAGATAGAACATGTGTCTGGGAATGATGCCAAAACAGTTTTATGAATTAGCGACTGCAACTGAAAACACTACTTCAGAGTAATTCAAAACCTGTTTCAAACACTGTTCAGGAATTCGTATCAAAAGAAAGATGCCACTATGTGGGCAAATACTAGATGATATATACAAAGGGGCAAAAAATTAAAACCAGGAAAAAAAAAAGATGGAATGTCTGGCTGGGGACAACTTACCAAACAGTGGTGGGCACAGATAACCAAAACATTAACTACAATAACAGATAATCAGATAACTGAAAAGTTATCTTTGATAAAGATAAAATGATAAACCACCCAAAAAATGTATCGGAAGTTACAGATAACCGATAAATTCCAGTATTGTCTCTGGTACATTCGCAACTACTAATAAACTGAATTTGAGTTTTAACACCACGGTCGCTTCTAGTAGCATTGAAAACGACAACAGACCCAAACAATGAGCCCACACTTCTGTCTTTGAACATCCTGCTCCCTGCTGGAAGCTCTTGTTTACTACATGGCTTCTAACACAGAAGCACCCTGAGAGCAGCCACAAAGCCAGCTCTCTATCAATCACAACGCTCCGGTCAGGCGGAGGGCTTGGAAAATAAAGTCATGCTGACTTATGGTTAGGTGTGAATACTGACAGAATAACTCCATTAATGTCAGTTCTGTCATTTGTACAAAGTTAAAATATAACGTATATCTTTTAATGTTGAATAATGCACTAATTCTGAGGTTTTTTAACAAACACAGAAAGATCGCAAAGGATTCTGGGTAAGGTGCCTCTGCTAAACACTGATTGATTCAGTCATTCATTATGTAAACCAACACTACTGGCCAGTAGATGGCAGTAGAGGCCTTGAAAACTTGCCAAAACAAAATTCCAGATAATCCGTGTCTGCTACATTTAAGATGTGTGGAATGTAACAAACGCAAATACAATAACGTCTATAAACCCAGAGAATATATTCATGAGAGTTTTAGGCACTAGAGTTTAATGCTGTTGTCCGTGGAGCCTGAACAGAGTGTCTGAAATGCATTTGTCCTGTTGTGAATGTACTGAGATTGCTATATCCTACCCATAATGCACTGCTGGGCACAGCATGTGCTCACTAAAACCTTACAAATTAGCACATTACTTTAAAACTAAAACATATATCTGATATTTTCACTTTATAAATCTTCAGACATGACAGTAATTTTAAATAACTTGTTCGAACTTAGTTTGGTTAAAATTTGAACCATAAGTTAAAAATGTATGCCTCTGGATGACTTGGGTGATATTGTCAGTGTATCAGTATGGTGTTAAAGGAAATTTTTTTTTTTTTGTGACCAGCTCTCTTTGGCCTGCAAAGGATAGAGCAATTTCTCTTGGAAGCAGCTCTCTTCTGTTTGCAGAGGGTAGAACTATACATCTGTTATGAAACTTTTAACAGGTAGCTGCTCAACTGATTTTAAATTTTAAAAATGTTTGCCGCTATTCAACTTTGTTTACTACGTTTTCAGTCTAAAAGTTATCGGACAAAAATTTATCGGAAGATAATTGGTCCAATAATGGTTTTTAAAGTTATCTAAAAAGATAATCCGATAATGGAAACGTTATCTTTGATAATTATCTGTTATTGCATTATCGGAACTGTGCCCACCACTGTTACCAAGTCATTGCACCTAAGGCATTAATTCACCAGCAGTAAGTCAACAGAGAAGCAGAGAGATTACTACGGTGGTTGCTGTCAGTTAGCCCTGTACTTCACTAAGAGACCCAGAATTTATATGTAGTTAGGCTGAGGCCTGTTATATTGCTAATAATATGAATTGAGAGGAGAAGAAGCATAGTTCCATACTACACCAGAATGCTAGCCATTTGAGAGGGAGATTAGATGTGCCTTTAGTATGGACTTGAATGTCTTGACAGATTCTACAGAATTGTTTCTGCAGGGAGATCATTGCACAAGACAGGTGCACGATAAGGGAAGGCTCTGTAGTCTACTGACTCTTTTTTAACCTTAGGGACATAAAGTAGTCCTGTGCCCTGAGAACGTAGAGCACGGGCCGGTACATAGGGTGTAATGAGCTCAGATAGGTAGGGAGGTGCTAATCCATGAATAACTTTATAAATCACCACAACAACACCTTATTGCAAAATTGAAGCACCAAAATGTACCAAAATTGGACCCAAATGCACAAATAAGGACTTGGCTTTGCATCAACATGCACTCTAAAAAGGAACTGCTGTCTCAATAAGAAAAATTGATGTAACAATTTGCATAATTTTTTTTTTAAGTTATTTCAGTGTAGTTAATGTCACAAATCGACTCCAGTTAAGTTGAATTAACTTAAGTTGAAAAAAACCTCTCACAAATCTGTGCAAATTGTTACATCACTTTATCTTGTTGAGACAACTTTTCATTTTTTTAGAGTGTTAAAATTTAATTAGACCTGCAGAATCAGAACCCTGAATGGTTGGTTGGAACAGTGAGCACACAGCAATCAATTTTTTTTTGACTGAGGAATTAATGTCAGGGTTAAAAATAAAATTTACAAGACTAGCAGTGATTGATTGGGGCTGTGACGTGGGCAGAGAAAGGTGTGGCAGAAGTGATAATGCTGAGATGGATGCGTTGAGTAAAACAAAATTTGGAGAAATATCCAAGAAAGTACGAGGGAAGAGAATGAAGTGGAGGTGGATTAAAAGGAAGACTGGAAGGAAGCGCTGGGAGGGGGGACGACCCCACAGAGATGTGGGAAAAGATGAAGAGAAAGAAGAAGAAAAGCACACTGGATTTCTTTGATGTGTGCTTGAGGACCTGACGGGTCTTTTCCATGTCTGCTGCATCTGAGCGTTTTACCATCTGTCTTCAGCTCTCTTCTAGCAACATTTTACTGGCTCACTTCCTTTATGGAAAATAATGTCTGATTGATGCAGTTGGTGTGCCATGTGAAAGAACAACTACAGCACTTTTGTGGGTGATATGGGGGTGGGGGGGTGGGCCCTGCGACTCATACTTTGGTGCGACTTATATACCAAAAACTCACAAATTTATTATTAATAATAGTAATTATGACTTCTGTGAAGGCTCTCAGTTGTCCAGGTGGTTTCCATAGTAGAGAAGCTTGAATCTTCGACTGGATCGGGTTGCTTAATGCAAGGACGTTTCGCTTCAAATTGCAGAAGCTTCCTCGGCTAAAATTCTTGCTGTGGTAGTCTGACTTCTGTCTTGACCTTTGTAGAGATGAACAAACAGAAGCCGCAAAAGCTGGAGTTTTAAACCTAACCAGACCCCTCCAACCAAGAAGCAGACTGCTATTGGCTAGTGACTAAACAATTGCTTTAATTAGCACCTATTGTGCTCTAGTTAGCACCCTCCTAATGACAGGGTAGCTGTCCCTCTTAACGATGGGACTGACGGCTCTCCTGATGCGAGGAGAGCCGTTTTCTCTACAAGGGTCAAGACAGAAGTCAGACTACCAGAGCAAGAATTTTAGCTGAGGAAGCTTCTGCGATTTGAAGCGAAACGTCCTCGCGTCAAGCAACCCAGTCCAGTCGAAGATTCAAGCTTCTCTACTAAGTAATTATGACTGTTTATATTGAATTTTTCCCAAGAATCAAAACACTAAAGAAAATAAACTCCAAAAATAAGAGAATAAATACCAGTAATAAAAAATACATTATGCATAAAAATCCCAAATGAAAGAGGTCATAACACAGAAAAGGTGTGACTTATACCCCAGTGTGACTTATACGCTGGAGCGACATATTCTCCGGAAAATACGTTACTCATCACTTATGTGAATGACTTTGGACAACATGCTAAGTAACAAATGGTTATTAATGACTGAAATCACCTAATAGCTCATGCCTGGCTTGTTATATCTTTATTTCATTTAGCAGATGTATAAACAATGGCACGCTGATTTAATTTACACATGGGAAGGCATTCACACTGTTGGGATTTAACAAAGTCTGAGTGAACCAGATTTGCCAGCAGCAATGAGGTGGAGGGTGAGTTGCAAAAACCAAGGTGATTTAATGTTACCTGAGTGATAAACAGTCCAAACAAGTGACAGGGAAGAAATGTGGGTATGAGAGTCCAAACATGACAAAAGGATCCAATCACAGAGTATACAAGGAAGGAACAAAACATAAAAGTAAAATTCAGTAGCTTCAAAAAAGGTGACAATAAAACTCTCAAGGTAGCCCAGGGGCCAGATAGGCCCCCCGTGCACCCCCGCCCCCCACATCCAAATGCCACCTGTTTTTTCATAAGCCCTGATATGAAATGGGAAAGTAACAGTGCATAAACTCATTTTCACTACGTGTTACCTGATGATTTATTGATATACCATAAAATGATGCTCGCAGATCAAGAATATGTTGAAATTTACATCAACTTTCAAGATGTTGTGCAATGTTACTGGTTAAAAATATGTAATACATGACAATGAACCTATGAACCTACAGATTGATAGAAAGTACATAATAATTCAGAATTTTCATATTGCAGATCACATTTCTTGGAATGTTTAGGATCATCATGAAACCAAAACTGCCCATCGTCAGATACTCACATTGTTCCCTACACTGATAATCTGATATTCTGATGTACTTGAAGTGGGAACAATCATGATGAATGAATTAAAATATGTATGTCTTTGTCCATAATAATAACCAGTAATAGTTCAACCAGACAGTGTTTTTGTGTCAGTTCGAAAGTCAAGCAAAAAAAAAGCTAAAGTCAAGCTGTAAAAAGCTATTTCTCATGAAGCTATTTCTTATGAAGCTTAAAGCAGTGTTTTTGGTTTCAAAATATTACTGGTATCATGTCTCATCATATTACAAATGATTCCATGTTGAAATCTGACAACTTGGTGAATGGAAATGTTTATATGTGACATTTGCCGTGTTTCTGAGTAAATTTTGTTTTACAAGTGGTGCTGTTGTTGATGTTCTATAAAAGCATAATTTAATTTGAAATATAAAGAAATGTTTGTATTTAAAGGAAAATATAGATCTCACTGGTTAATTTGGTGGGTTACATTGCACAACATCTTGAAAGTTGATGTAAATTTCAACATATTCTTGGTCTGCACGCGTCATTTTACGGTATACCAATAAGTCATCAGGTAACACATAGTGCAAATGAGTTTATGCACTGTTACCTTCCCATTTCATATCAGGGGCATATCAGCGCTTATGAAAAAGCAGGTGGCATTTAGAGGTGTGTGTGTGTGTGTGTGTGTGGCAAAAATTATGGAATCACCGGCCTCAGAGGATGTTCATTCAGTTGTTTAATTTTGTAGAAAAAAAGCAGATCACAGACATGACACAAAACTGAAGTCATTTCAAATGGCAACTTTCTGGCTTTAAGAAACACTATACGAAATCAGGAAAACAAATTGTGGCAGTCAGTAACGGTTACTTTTTTAGACCAGGCAGAGGGAAAAAAATATGGAATCACTCAATTCTGAGGAATAAATTATGGAATCACCCTGTAAATTTTCATCCCCAAAACTAACACCTGCATCAAATCAGATCTGCTCATTGACATTGACCCTATGTGTCTTTTTGCAAGGAATGTTTTCACAGTTTTTGCTCTATGGCAAGATGCATTATCATCTTGAAAAATGATTTCATCATCCCCAAACATCCTTTCAATTGTCCAAAATATCAACGTAAACTTGTGCATTTATTGATGATGTAATGACAGCCATCTCCCCAGTGCCTTTACCTGACATGCAGCCCCATATCATCAATGACTGTGGAAATTTACATGTTCTCTTCAGGCAGTCATCTTTATAAATCTCACTGGAACAGCACCAAACAAAAGTTCCAGCATCATCACCTTGCCCAATGCAGATTCGAGATTCATCACTGAATATGACTTTCATCCAGTCCACGATTGCTTTTCCTTAGCCCATTGTAACCTTGTTTTTTTTCTGTTTAGGTGTTAATGATGGCTTTCGTTTAGCTTTTCTGTATGTAAATCCAATTTCCTTTAGGCGGTTTCTTACAGTTCGGTCACAGACGTTGACTCCAGTTTCCTCCCATTCGTTCCTCATTTCTTTTGTTGTGCATTTTTGATTTTTGAGACATATTGCTTGAAGTTTTCTGTCTTGACGCTTTGATGTCTTCCTTGGTCTACCACTATGTTTGCCTTTAACAACCTTCCCATGTTGTTTGTATTTGGTCCAGATTTTAGACACAGCTGACTGTGAACAACCAACACCTTTTGCAACATTGCGTGATGATTTACCCTCTTTTAAGAGTTTGATAATCCTCCCCTTTGTTTCAATTGACATTTCTCGTGTTGGAGCCATGATTCATGTCAGTCCACTTGGTGCAACAGCTCTCCAAGGTGTTATCACTCCTTTTTAGATGCAGACTAACGAGCAGATCTGATTTGATGCAGGTGTTAGTTTTGGGGATGAAAATTTACAGGGTGATTCCATAATTTATTCCTCAGAACTGAGTGAGTCCATATTTTTTTTTCCCTCTGCTTGGTCTAAAAAAGTAACCGTTTTTCCTGATTTCTTATAGTGTTTCTTAAAGCCAGAAAGTTGCCATTTGAAATGACTTCAGTTTTGTGTCATGTCTGTGATCTGCTTTTTTTCTACAAAATTAAACAACTGAATGAACATCCTCCGAGGCCGGTGATTCCATAATTATTGCCAGGGGTTGTATTCATTCATTTTCAGAGTACAGTGGTCCCTCGCTATAACGCGGTTCATCATTCGTGGCCTCGCAGTTTCGCGGATTTTTTTTAGTGCAATTTTGCATGCTTTTTTTTTAATGGCGCATTGTGTTCTGCGTCCTTATCAGGTGGGCCGGTCGCGGCACCGGTCGGCATCACCACGATTGCTCTCACTGCCTCCGATGCGCTTTCTGCTGGCTCGGTAAATGCAGCAGCGGGCCAATCACACCGCTCTCCTGGCTGCTGTGCGTAATTGCACCAAATCTGGCAACAGGTCCAGAGACTACGCTCGCTGTTTTGATCTGGATGTTGATCGCAGCCGCAGAGCTCCGTGGCCACCGAGACAGGACTTGGATTCTTTGCGGGTCCCGCATCCATACCTCCGGAGGCAGTGAGCGAAGGGAGAGCATGCGCATTGTGTTCTGCATGTGTCTGTTTATAGTCTTCTCGCCCAGAAGAAAAAAGATAGTGTTTACACAAGAAAGAAAAGTGAGAAAATGTTAATGCCTGTTTGAGAAAAGTGTATAAAGTGTGTAGTGAGGGGTTTTACAGCCTTAAAACATCTATAATATTTGCAAAAAATAGCGCTCACTACTTCGTGGATTTCGCTTATCGCGGGTTATTTTTAGAACGTAACTCCCGCGATAAACGAGGGACCACATTTTTCCTCAAATAAATAGTCTTCTGTGGGCCCTCATCACAATGCCAATAACAACATGCACCGTCGAACTGCTGTTTTCTACTGTTAAATGGATAAAAACGTCCACCAGAACATCCATGCTGACTCACAGACTGAATGCACTCTCCGTGCTTTCCCTTGAAAGAACTGACCGAATTGTTGGACTATGATGACGTGATAAGAGAGTTCAACAAAAAAACCCTGTTGTCTCCTGCTGTAGCATTAAAAGGTTTCATCAAATGTAATTCTGAGACCATTAATTATTTTTTTCTTCTAAATAGGCCTAATTGTTAACATTATATTGCAACTGCCATGAATCATCAAATCAAATCAAATCAGTTTTATTTATATAGCGCCAAATCACAACAAACAGTTGCCCCAAGGTGCTTTATATTCAGTGGTGTCAAAAGTACACACATTTGTTACTTAAGTAGAAGTATAGATACTGCAGTTTAAAAACACTCTGGTAAAAGTTGAAGTATCAACTTGACCTCTTTACTCAAGTAAAAGTGAAAAAGTATGTGCTCCAAAACCTACTTAAAGTATAAAAGTATAAAGTAACCTTTAAAAAAAAAGAGAAAAAAAAGTAGATGCCACTATATGAATTGAAAGCTTAATTTAAAAACTGATTCATTCTACATGTGGCCAAAACCCAAAATTACCCCCCAACACCACCTGCACGAAAATGTTTCAATTCTACGTAGAAGCTCTGAAATACAATCTGGGACTATTCCAGACAATAAACTGGAGTGAGTGCAGCATCCATTTAGTGAAGAAAAAAAAACAAAACAATTTTCCTTATTCAAATTCATTCCAGTAGTATTCTGCTCTTACTAGGATGCAGCAGTTTTCTAGTTTGGCAGATAGTTCTGGAGGAAATCACTGAAAAAATTAACAAACTGAAAATATGGTTTGACTGAAACAAACTGTCATTAAATAAGACAGGGATGAAGTGGAGGTGTAAGAGTCACTAGGTGTTCACAGAAAACAATTATTTATTTATGTATGTATTTATATATGTATGTTCATTGTTAGTTGCTTTTATATTTTCTGTTGTGTTTCTAATCAGGTTCTTTTTGCCTCTTTCTCTAAAATTGTATATAGTAATCATTAGATTATTAATATATAAACAAAAATAAATTTAAGAAATATTACAATTTGAAAACAAATGCACCCGAACGTGATGAGAGCTGCTTAATGCTAACTTTTAACATTGAAAATACCATAGACATGCTAACGCGTTAGCATCGCTCCCGCTTTTCAGTTATAAAATACATCTATCAACTGTTTCAGAAGACCATAACAGGTCGGTTTAACATAGAAAAGGTAAATAATACTCACAGAAGTATGCTCTTTAGGGTTTTTGCAGGGGAAAATTAAGCGAAAGAAAGAATAAACGAAGCAATAGGTCGAAGCATTGCTTCAATCTGCGAACCACTGCTTGGATTGGTTCACGGTTCAAAGCAAAGCCGTGCTGCAGAAAAGTTGATTACAGGCGCACATGACGTGAAATATATATATATAAACATTAAACTGAAGCCAAGAGTAACAAGGCTGTTTGTTTTAAAAATGTAAGGAATAGAAAGTACAGATACTTGTGTGAAAATGTAATGAGTAGAAGTCAGAAGTAGGCAGAAAAATAAGTAAAGGAGTAAAGTATAGATACCTAAAAAGTGTACTTAAGTACAGTAACGAAGTATTTGTACTTCGTTACTTGACACCTCTGTTTATATTGTAAGGCAAGACCATACAATAATTACGGAAAAACCCCAACGGTCAAAACGACCCCCTGTGAGCAAGCACTTGGCGACAGTGGGAAGGAAAAACTCCCTTTTAACAGGAAGAAACCTCCAGCAGAACCAGGCTCAGGGAGGGGCAGTCTTCTGCTGGGACTGGTTGGGGCTGAGGGAGAGAACCAGGAAAAAGACATGCTGTGGAGGGGAGCAGAGATCAATCACTAATGATTAAATGCAGAGTGGTGCATACAGAGCAAAAAGAGAAAGAAACACTCAGTGCATCATGGGAACCCCCCAGCAGTCTAAGTCTATAGCAGCATAACTAAGGGATGGTTCAGGGTCACCTGATCCAGCCCTCAATCAATCAATCAATCAACATTTATTTATAAAGTGCTTTACAGCACCGACTGGTGTCCAAAGTGCTTAACATTAAAAACACAAATTTACAAAAATAAAACACATATAAAATAAAATTTTAAAACAACACATAAAAAAGAACATAAAAATAACAGAACATGTCACCTCCCCACTAAGTGTTAAAAGCCAGTTTAAATAAATAAGTCTTTAACTTAGATTTAAAAAGTGCTAGGTCAGGAATAGTACGTAACTCAAGAGGTACCTCATTCCACAGTCTGGGGCCAGCTACCGCGAAAGCATGATCACCCCAGCGTTTATATCTTGACCTTGGAACATCTAAGTAAAGCTGGCCAGACGTCCTTAATGTCCCACTGTAGGTGCGCAAAGTTAAAATTTCAGACAAGTAGGGAGGTGCAAGGCCATAAATAGCTTTAAAAACAAACATTAAAATTTTAAAATCAATTCTAAAACGAACTGGAAGCCAGTGGAGTGAGTACAGGATGGGCGTAATATGCTCACTTCTAAAAGTGTTTGTCAAAAGATGAGCAGCAGCATTCTGCACCAACTGGAGACGTGCAAGAGACAACTGATTAATGCCCGAATAAAGTGCATTACAATAATCAAGTCTGGAGCTGATGAAAGCATGAATGGCCGTCTCAAGATCACGTCTACTGAGAAAGTGCTTTATTTTAGCCAAAAGGCGAAGTTGGAAAAAACTAGCTTTGACAACAGAATTTATCTGTTGATCGAACCTCAAACAGCTGTCAAATATCACTCCCAAATTCTTGATAGCTGGTTTTACATAGTTAGCCAAAGCACCAAAATTTGGTGTTACCACATTTGGTATGCCAGTGCGCTCAAACACCATGATCTCAGTTTTACCATCATTCAGGTAAAGGGACATCACAAATATAATTAAATAATGATGACAAAGCATCACTCCCATTAGTCCTCACAGGCAGATAGATTTGCAGATCATCTGCATAACAATGAAAGGACAGGTTGTGCTGGGTTATAATTGACCCCAATGGCAGAATGTACAAAGAAAATAGAATCGGCCCAAGGACAGATCCCTGCGGCACTCCACAGCACAGAGGAGCAGTTGATGAGGAAAGGTCCCCAATCATGACAGAACAGCTCCTTTCAGCCAAATATGATCTAAACCACTTAAGTGCAGTACCATGAATGCCAATAAAATGTTCCAACCGGGAAACAAGTACTGTGTGATCCACAGTATCAAAGGCTGCTGTGAGGTCCAACAGAACCAGCACAGCAGGATTCCCTGCATCCACCGACAGAGTAATATCATTATGAACTTTTAAAAGTGCTGACTCAGTGCTGTGTCGCGATCTAAACCCAGACTGGAATTTTTCAAGGATGAGATTGTCTTCTAAAAATGATTGTAACTGTAAAAAGACAACCTTTTCTAAAACCTTAGATAGAAATGGCAGATGAGACACAGGTCTAAAATTGGATAAAACTGATGAGTCCAGGTGAGGATTTTTAAGAAGAGGTCGAACCACAGCATGTTTAAAAGCAGCTGGAACAGACCCTGATCTAAGACAAGCATTGATAAAAGTTAGGAGACCCGTCCCAACAGTATTAAAAACCTCCTTCAACACCTTAGCTGGAACAACATCAAAAGGACAACTTGTAGATTTTATGTGTTTTACAACATCAGCGAGAGATGCAAAAGAAATGGGCTCAAACTGTTCGAGCACAGCAGAATGTGCACGAGGAGCAGACAACTCAACATTACAGCTCTGATCAGCGTTCTGTCTGACTGATGAAACCTTATTAATAAAAAACTGAAGAAACTCCTCACAGGTTGTGGTTGTAGCGTCCAACAAAACAGAGGTGTGTGGATTTACAACTGAGTTTATAGTCTGAAATAACACACTGGGACGATGACAACTGCTCAAAATAATATGAGACAGATATTGTGCTTTTGCCTCCTTCACAGCCTTCTGATAGTCAGTTAGACTGTCCCTCAGAAAACCCAGAGTCACCTGTAGTTTGTCCTTTTTCCATTTTCTCTCCGCCCGTCTGCAGCGTTGCCTGAGGGCACGGGTCGTGGCATTTAACCAGGGGTCGGATTTTGATTTCCTGGATTTGCAGCGCATCGGTGCAACAGAGCCCAAAATTACTGTGCATGTAGAGTGGAAAGAAGAGAGGATGTTATCTGGGAGTAATGGAGAAACCAGTCCATTCATGGCATAAAACTGAGAGTCCATGAAGGCAGCAGCAAAGTCCCCCGCTGTCGAGGAGGTGACCAAACGGCGGCGAGAGACAGGAACAAGTGGCTTACTAGCAGATGGAGGAGCAATAAATTCAAAAATAACAGGAAAGTGATCTGAAATAGCAATGTCTGATATGTCCTTAAGTGAAACTGAGAGCCCAAAAGAAATAACCAGGTCCAAGGTGTGTCCAAGATTATGTGTTGGTCCATCCACAACTTGTGTTAGACCAAAAGAGTTCAGGAGGCTTTTAAAATCATCAGCCAGCTGATTAGAAGGACAACAGATATGAATATTAAAATCACCACAGACCAAAAAGTTGTCATATTTTGGGATAAAATCTGCCAGAAACTCAGAAAACTCCTGAATAAAATCCTTATTAAATTTTGGTGGACGATAAACAACAGCACAGAGCACAGGACAGTCGAACTCCATCACAAACAACTGAAGTTCAAAAGTGGAGTAGACATTAGAAGATAAAAATCGGCATTTAAAACTGTCTTTAAAAACCGTGGCCACACCACCGCCTCGACCTGATGCTCGCGGGGAGCTGAAAAACGAGCAGCCGGGGGGGAGGAGCTCAGAAAAGGCTCTAACTATAAGCTTTAGCAAAAAGGAAAGTTTTAAGCCTAATCTTAAAAGTAGAGAGGGTGTCTGTCTCCCTGATCTGAATTGGGAGCTGGTTCCACAGGAGAGGAGCCTGAAAGCTGAAGGCTCTGCCTCCCATTCTACTCTTACAAACCCTAGGAACTACAAGTAAGCCTGCAGTCTGAGAGCGAAGCGCTCTATTGGGGTAATATGGTACTATGAGGTCCCTAAGATAAGATGGGACCTGATTATTCAAAACCTTATAAGTAAGAAGAAGAATTTTAAATTCTATTCTAGAATTAACAGGATGCCAATGAAGAGAGGCCAATATGGGTGAGATATGCTCTCTCCTTCTAGTCCCTGTCAGTACTCTAGCTGCAGCATTTTGAATTACCTGAAGGCTTTTCAGGGAACTTTTAGGACAATCTGATAATAATGAATTACAATAGTCCAGCCTAGAGGAAATAAATGCATGAATTAGTTTTTCAGCATCACTCTGAGACAAGTCCTTTCTAATTTTAGAGATATTGCGCAAATGCAAAAAAGCAGTCCTACATATTTGTTTAATATGCGCATTGAATAACATATCCTGATCAAAAGTGACTCCAAGATTTCTCACAGTATTACTAGAGGTCAGGGTAATGCCATCCAGAGTAAGGATCTGGTTAGACACCATGTTTCTAAGATTTGTGGGGCCAAGTACAATAACTTCAGTTTTATCTGAGTTTAAAAGCAGGAAATTAGAGGTCATCCATGTCTTTATGTCTGTAAGACAATCCTGCAGTTTAGCTAATTGGTGTGTGTCCTCTGGCTTCATGGATAGATAAAGCTGGGTATCATCTGTGCAACAATGAAAATTTAAGCAATGCTGTCTAATAATACTGCCTAAGGGAAACATGTATAAAGTGAATAAAATTGGTCCTAGCACAGAACCTTGTGGAACTCCATAATTAACCTTAGTCTGTAAAGAAGATTCCCCATTTACATGAAGAAATTGTAATCTATTAGATAAATATGATTCAAACCACCGCAGCGCAGTGCCTTTAATACCTATGGCATGCTCTAATCTCTGTAATAAAATTTTATGGTCAACAGTATCAAAAGCAGCACTGAAGTCTAACAGAACAAGCACAGAGATGAGTCCACTGTCTGAGGCCATAAGAAGATCATTTGTAACCTTCACTAATGCTGTTTCTGTACTATGATGGATTCTAAAACCTGACTGAAACTCTTCAAATAGACCATTCCTCTGCAGATGATTAGTTAGCTGTTTTACAACTACCCTTTCAAGAATTTTTGAGAGAAAAGGAAGGTTGGAGATTGGCCTATAATTAGCTAAGATAGCTGGGTCAAGTGATGGCTTTTTAAGTAATGGTTTAATTAGTGCCACCTTAAAAGCCTGTGGTACATAGCCAACTAATAAAGATAGATTGATCATATTTAAGATTGAAGCATTAATTAATAGTAGGGCTTCCTTGAGCAGCCTGGTAGGAATGGGGTCTAATAGACATGTTGATGGTTTGGAGGAAGTAACTAATGAAAATAACTCAGACAGAACAATCGGAGAGAAAGAGTCTAACCAAATACCGGCATCACTGAAAGCAGCCAAAGATAACGATATGTCTTTGGGATGGTTATGAGTAATTTTTTCTCTAATAGTTAAAATTTTATTAGCAAAGAAAGTCATGAAGTCATTACTAGTTAAAGTTAAAGGAATACTCGGCTCAATAGAGCTCTGACTCTTTGTCAGCCTGGCTACAGTGCTGAAAAGAAACCTGGGGTTGTTCTTATTTTCTTCAATTAGTGATGAGTAGTAAGATGTCCTAGCTTTACGGAGGGCTTTTTTATAGAGCAACAGACTCTTTTTCCAGGCTAAGTGAAGATCTTCTAAATTAGTGAGACGCCATTTCGTCTCCAACTTATGGGTTATCTGCTTTAAGATGCGAGTTTGTGAGTTATACCACGGAGTCAGGCACTTCTGATTTAAGGCTGTCTTTTTCAGAGGAGCTACAGCATCCAAAGTTGTCTTCAATGAGGATGTAAAACTATTGACGAGATACTCTATCTCACTCACAGAGTTTAGGTAGCTACTCTGCACTGTGTTGGTATATGGCATTAGAGAACATAAAGAAGGAATCATATCCTTAAACCTAGTTACAGCGCTTTCTGAAAGACTTCTAGTGTAATGAAACTTATTCCCCACTGCTGGGTAGTCCATCAGAGTAAATGTAAATGTTATTAAGAAATGATCAGACAGAAGGGAGTTTTCAGGGAATACTGTTAAGTCTTCAATTTCCATACCATAAGTCCGAACAAGATCTAAGATATGATTAAAGTGGTGGGTGGACTCATTTACATTTTGAGCAAAGCCAACTGAGTCTAATAATAGATTAAATGCAGTGTTGAGGCTGTCATTCTCAGCATCTGTGTGGATGTTAAAATCGCCCACTATAATTATCTTATCTGAGCTAAGCACTAAGTCAGACAAAAGGTCTGAAAATTCACAGAGAAACTCACAGTAACGACCAGGTGGACAATAGATAATAACAAATAAAACTGGTTTTTGGGACTTCCAATTTGGATGGACAAGACTAAGAGTCAAGCTTTCAAATGAATTAAAGCTCTGTCTGGGTTTTTGATTAATTAATAAACTGGAGTGGAAGATTGCTGCTAATCCTCCACCTCGGCCCGTGCTACGAGCGTTCTGGCAGTTAGTGTGACTCGGGGGTGTTGACTCATTTAAACTAACATATTCATCCTGCTGTAACCAGGTTTCTGTAAGGCAGAATAAATCAATATGTTGATCAATTATTATATTTACTAACAGAGACTTAGAAGAGAGAGACCTAATGTTTAATAGACCACATTTAACTGTTTTAGTCTGTGGTGCAGTTGAAGGTGCTATATTATTTTTTCTTTTTGAATTTTTATGCTTAAATAGATTTTTACTGGTTATTGGTGGTCTGGGAGCAGGCACCGTCTCTACGGGGATGGGGTAATGAGGGGATGGCAGGGGGAGAGAAGCTGCAGAGAGGTGTGTAAGACTACAACTCTGCTTCCTGGTCCCAACCCTGGATAGTCATGGTTTGGAGGATTTAAGAAAATTGGCCAGATTTCTAGAAATGAGAGCTGCTCCATCCAAAGTGGGATGGATGCCGTGTCTCCTAACAAGACCAGGTTTTCCCCAGAAGCTTTGCCAATTATCTGTGAAGCCCACCTCATTTTTTGGACACCACTCAGACAGCCAGCAATTCAAGGAGAACATGCGGCTAAACATGTCACTCCCGGTGACCTCCGATTGGCGTAACCGGGTGTCATTACTGCCGACGTGAATTACAATCTTACCAAATTTACGCTTAGCCTTAGCCAGCCGTTTCAAATTTCCTTCAGTGTTGCCTGCTCTGGCCCCTGGAAGACAACTGACTATGGTTGCTGGTGTCGCCAACATCACATTTCTCAAAACAGAGTCGCCAATAACCAGAGTTTGATCCTCGGTGGGTGTGTCGCCGAGTGGGGAAAAACGGTTAGAAATGTGAACGCGTTGGCGGTGTACACCGGGCTTCTCTTTAGGGCTACGCTTCCTCCTCACAGTCACCCAGTCGGCCTGCTTTCCCGGCTGCTCGGGATCTGCTGGAAGGGAACTAACGGCGGCTAAGCTACCTTGGTCCGCACCGACTACAGGGGCCTGGCTAGCTGTAGAATTTTCCTACGGTGCGGAGACGAGTCTCCAATTCGCCCAGGCTGGCCTCCAAAGCTACGAATAAGCTACACTTATTACAAGTACCGTTACTGCTAAAGGAGGCCGAGGAATAACTAAACATTTCACACCCAGAGCAGAAAAGTGCGGGAGAGACAGGAGAAGCCGCCATGCTAAATCGGCTAAGAGCTAGTAGCTGCGCTAAGCTAGCGGATTCCTAAAAACACACAAAGTGAATAATGTGTAAATAATTTAGAGGTGATTCAGCAGAGGGAGTGCTTTAGTTAAGGCATGTGAAGATTACACTGTGAAACAAATCATTATCTAGTTAACTAGATCAATCTAACTGCGCAGATTAAACAGCTAACAGATACAGCAAAACACCGCTGTGCTCCGGAACAGGAAGTGATACAATACCGCAGTGAGAGCCAACCACCAGTAGAGGTCCAAATCATGTTGGTGTCCGTTCTGATGGTTTTTAATTTGGCCACTGAGCCATGGTTTCCATTGTTTATCAATTTCATAATTTGGCTGCCGAGCCAACCTGTTTTCATGTTGCGGATATATTTTGAATTTTTATTTTAAAGGACTTTACATGACTAAGCGTTGCGTTGCTGCTTGCATTGTCCATGGGGTGCTTGTGTCTGACACTTTGCATCTGCACTGTGCACACAGCATCTGTGCAGTTGGCAGAGATGTGTTCATCATTAAACTTGGAATTCATTTTTGAAACAATGCCTTATTTAAATACCTATTGACGTTTTGGGTTTCGACTGAGCCAAGTAGGCTACCAGACTTGCACTGAATGTGTGTGTGTGTGTGTGTGTGTGTGTGTGGTGCTGCACTGCAGCTTGCATTATCCATGAAGAGTACTTGTGTCTGATGTGTCACGTCTGTGTGCTCACTTTGCCAGTGCTGTAGGCTAAGTGATAACGTTGCTTGCGATGTCCAAACGAGGCATACCTTTTCAAACGGTGTATTATAATACCTACACCTTACCTACAACCCCAAAGGTTGGGCCCGTCTGATTTTTTTCTGGGCCCACCCGTTTTATGATTTCTGCCTACGCCCCTGGAATCAAGCATCAGAAAGACAAATACAGTGTAATTTGTCAGCATTAAGCGACAAGAAAGACAGAGGAAATACTAAGCTGATCACCAGCCACTATAACCCTAAGATTCACTTAAAGACCCAGAATTTAGATAAAGTTGAGGCCGCGGCACACACGAACGACAGAAGGACACATGCTGAAATCCAAACAGGTGTGCGGGCAGTAGACAATAAACACATATGTGTATGCACAGAAACAAGACAGAGGACTACATACAAACCCATAAACATAAGGGCACAGAAAAGGCTGACAGACGCATAGTCACGGATGCAGAATACATTCTGAGTGAAAAAAATTGCACTGAAGATTTCCTAGAACATTATTCATCTTCTCATAAAATGTTATTGAAAGTCATTAATAAATTGAATGTTTAAAATGCCATTTAGTTACTGGATTTGAAATATGCTCTGCAAATTGCAATTAAAATTCCTCCCTCGTTTTCTAGAATATCATCTACTTTCTGTTATTATCTGCTCACCATATTTCATCAAAAACCTCTCATAACTTTTTTTTTACGTGCCAAACATTCTTCTGGATTTCAGTGACAGAATACCTTCCTTACTGCCTCCAAAACTGAAACACTTACTTCCTCTTAACATTATCTGTCTGCTCACCAAATTTGTTTGTTTGTAAGATAACTCAAAAAGTAATGACTTTTAAAGTTGTCTTGCATACAAACAAATTAATTTGGACCGGTTGTCTGTCTGGGTGTTTGCCATTCAAGACCCAAGGCTGTTCCATGGTGTCGTAGATGCAGCAAAGTGCAGTACTAGCGCACGCTTCCAGACTTGACTTAATTTATGGACATACAAGATGATCGCATTTATGGTGTTGACTTGTCAAAGTAACAAAATTAAATGGATGGACTCATTCATTTATCTATCACTGACTGCATTTTCCAGTATACCTGCCAAGGCTTTTCCAAAGCCTAACATTTCCAAGATTGGGCATTATATTTTTATCCCGTTTAGCAAACCTAACGCACTGATCTTGATTCATCTTGTCACTCATATATATCCTCTTACAGACAGTGAACATCGTGCCGCAGCACCGCTGCTCTCTGGTTTCAAACTTTGAGACGTTTCCTAATCTGATCCAAAATCTGATGGATTCTGTTCCAAGAGCAGCTCCAAAGTTTCCACCAATATTTGAGATTGTTTCTTCAGTCATTTTATTTGAGATTGTTTCTTCAGTCATTTTAAGGACAGCAAAAACCTGTTTTAAAATGGGACTACAACTGACATTTAATCTTCCCAGCTAACAATCGAACGTTGCCTGAATGTTGTATTAAAGTGACAGTAACACATCACAGCACTGGAGGAATGTTTATATTTAACCGTTCCAGAATGTTGCTGAGATGTTACTAAGAACGTTACCAACCAACAGTCCAAAAACAGTTTTGCAGCATTATAATACACGAGATTTCTGACATCCGCCAAGGGTTGACGAGGATTCAAACTAACACATTTGTGATTCACATTGTGACCCAGACTTTACCTGGATCCAGATTCCACAACACAATGCAATAATTGCATACTGGTCCAGAATTCACAAGCTGAAACAAACCATTGTCTTCCTGATCTTGGTTTTACATCTTGATGGCGTATCCATGAAGTAGTTTTGACTTAATCCTTAAAAGTCTACAAAGTGAAATCCTGATCCAGAATCTGGATCCAGATCCAGATTACCTCCAAAATTTAATGGAGTCTTCCTTGGCCTAAAATCTATCTGTGGTGAAGATTTTGTCAAAATCCGTGCAGTAGTTTTGATGTAATCCTGCTGACAGACAGACAGGCAAATAAATAAACACTAATGATTTTATTACATCCTTGGTGGACGTAATAACATTGGTATAATGTTATTATAACCCATTTGATTTGTCCCCCTCCCCCCAAAAAGGACAAAGTCAGTGAATATGACCAAAAAAGGTAAATTTCAAAAAGCAAAACAAAACATTATCTAAGTCTGGTACTAGGCTGTTGCTGGATGTGCACACATATTATTTAATTTATTATTACTTATATATTGTATTTTTACACCCATTTCTCCAATATGTACACAATGTTTCAAACAAACAGTAACAACTAACCAGTGAACACTGAAAGTTGCCAGAGAAAGTTGCCAGAATGCAAACACAACTTTTCTGGTGCAACTTAACTGTGACCTCTGAACCACTTGTTAGCTTTTTCACCCCCAATAACTGTTCCCTGAACTGCTGAAAAGAGTCTCAAGTGCAGTTCTTCTCCTGCATACACAAACGCAAACAAACAAAAAAAAAGTCCTTGAACTTCACCCACTGTTTTGGTTCTGTGAGTTTGCGGCCATTTGCATGTGTGATTGATTATTCAAATTTGGGATGCACCAAATTTGAATTATTATTATTAATTATTTGTAAGAACCACAGATTTTGGGAAAATGTAAAGAATAAAATATACTATAGTGATGAATGCTGCACACAAACTACATCATAGTGTAATGTGCAGTTTAAAAAAGTAGTAGCTGTAGTAGTAGTAGTAGTAGTAACAGTAATAATAATAATTAAGAATAATACTGCTAACGATCTAACCACCAAACAAGGACAAATTTGTTAAGTCTCATCTTCTCTCCCCTGCTCTTCTTTTTTGTGTTATTGCTCCTTTTTGAAGCATGAAGACGTCACTTGGAGATGTGCAATTTTCTTGAATGTTGATAAAATTTGAGCCAAGACCATCTGTGTTTGTACTGAGTACAGTCCCAGACACTAAGAGGGGGTGGAAGGTGGACCAAAGAATGAAGACAAGCAGTACTGAGCTCAGTATTCAGGAACAAACACAATATTTGTCCCTGGCAGCACCATTCCTTGTTTTCGCAAAGCACCTCCATCTTTCTCCCCTGATTTCTCCTGTGAGTGATCACAAAACTACTGATGTGCAAGTGAGTCCAAATCAAAGCAGGAACAATACATTAGTAAAAGAAAATGAGGCTTCACCCACAAATCACTAATTACTGCTGGACAATTACCTATCCAGCACAACATTAAATGTAAGTGGAGAATGGGAGCTTTCAAAACAGTTTTATTTGTTATTATCTATCGTCCACCTGGTCGTTACTGTGAGTTTCTCTGTGAATTTTCAGACCTTTTGTCTGACTTAGTGCTTAGCTCAGATAAGATAATTATAGTGGGCGATTTTAATATCCACACAGATGCTGAGAATGACAGCCTCAACACTGCATTTAATCTATTATTAGACTCTATCGGCTTTGCTCAAAAAGTAAATGAGTCCACCCACCACTTTAATCATATCTTAGATCTTGTTCTGACTTATGGTATGGAAATAGAAGACTTAACAGTATTCCCTGAAAACTCCCTTTTGTCTGATCATTTTTTAATAACATTTACATTTACCCTGATGGACTACCCTGCAGTGGGGAATAAGTTTCATTACACGAGAAGTCTTTCAGAAAGCGCTGTAACTAGGTTTAAGGATATGATTCCTTCGTTATGTTCTCTAATGTCATATACCAACACAGAGCAGAGTAGCTACCTAAACTCTGTAAGGGAGTTAGAGTATCTCGTCAATAGTTTTACATCCTCTTTGAAGACAACTTTGGATGCTGTAGCTCCTCTGAAAAAGAGAGCTTTAAATCAGAAGTGTCTGACTCTGTGGTATAACTCACAAACTCGTAGCTTAAAGCAGATAACCCGTAAGTTGGAGAGGAAATGGCGTCTCACTAATTTAGAAGATCTTCACTTAGCCTGGAAAAAGAGTTTGTTACTCTATAAAAAAGCCCTCCGTAAAGCTAGGACATCTTTCTACTCATCACTAATTGAAGAAAATAAGTATAACCTCAGGTTTCTTTTCAGCACTGTAGCTAGGCTGACAAAGAGTCAGAGCTCTATTGAGCTGAGTATTCCATTAACTTTAACTAGTAATGACTTCATGACTTTCTTTGCTAACAAAATTTTGACTATTAGAGAAAAAATTACTCATAACCATCCCAAAGATGTATCGTTATCTTTGGCTGCTTTCAGTGATGCCGGTATTTGGTTAGACTCTTTCTCTCCGGTTGTTCTGTCTGAGTTATTTTCATTGGTTGCTTCGTCCAAACCATCGGCATGTTTATTGGACCCCATTCCTGCCAGGCTGCTCAAGGAAGTCCTACCATTATTTAATGCTTCAATCTTAAATATGATCAATCTATCTTTGTTAGTTGGTTATGTACCACAGGCCTTTAAGGTGGCAGTAATTAAACCATTACTTAAAAAGCCATCACTTGACCCAGCTATCTTAGCTAATTATAGGCCAATTTCCAACCTTCCTTTTCTCTCAAAGATTCTTGAGAGGGTAGTTGTAAAACAGCTAACTGATCACCTGCAGAGGAATGGTCTATTTGAAGAGTTTCAGTCAGGTTTTAGAATTCATCATAGTACAGAAACAGCATTAGTGAAGGTTACAAATGATCTTCTTATGGCTTCGGACAGTGGACTTATCTCTGTGCTTGTTCTGTTGGACCTCAGTGCTGCTTTTGATACTGTTGACCATAAAATTTTATTACAGAGATTAGAGCATGTCATAGGTATTAAAGGCACTGCGCTGCGGTGGTTTGAATCATATTTGTCTAATAGATTACAGTTTGTTCATGTAAATGGGGAATCTTCTTCACAGACTAAAGTTAATTATGGAGTTCCACAAGGTTCTGTGCTAGGACCAATTTTATTCACTTTATACATGCTTCCCTTAGGCAGTATTATTAGACGGTATTGCTTAAATTTTCATTGTTACGCAGATGATACCCAGCTTTATCTATCCATGAAGCCAGAGGATACACACCAATTAGCTAAACTGCAGGATTGTCTTACAGACATAAAGACATGGATGACCTCTAATTTCCTGCTTTTAAACTCAGATAAAACTGAAGTTATTGTACTTGGCCCCACAAATCTTAGAAGCATGGTGTCTAACCAGATCGTTACTCTGGATGGCATTTCCCTGATCTCTAGTAATACTGTGAGAAATCTTGGAGCCATTTTTGATCAGGATATGTCATTCAAAGTGCATATTAAACAAATATGTAGGACTGCCTTTTTGCATTTACGCAATATCTCTAAAATCAGAAAGGTCTTGTCTCAGAGTGATGCTGAAAAACTAATTCATGCATTTATTTCCTCTAGGCTGGACTATTGTAATTCATTATTATCAGGTTGTCCTAAAAGTTCCCTAAAAAGCCTTCAGTTGGTTCAGAATGCTGCAGCTAGAGTACTGACGGGGACTAGCAGGAGAGAGCATATCTCACCCGTGTTGGCCTCTCTTCATTGGCTTCCTGTTAATTCTAGAATAGAATTTAAAATTCTTCTTCTTACTTATAAGGTTTTGAATAATCAGGTCCCATCTTATCTTAGGGACCTCGTAGTACCATATTACCCCATTAGAGCGCTTCGTTCTCAGACTGCGGGCTTACTTGTAGTTCCTAGGGTTTGTAAGAGTAGAATGGGAGGCAGAGCCTTCAGCTTTCAGGCTCCTCTCCTGTGGAACCAGCTCCCAATTCAGATCAGGGAGACAGATACCCTCTCTACTTTTAAGATTAGGCTTAAAACTTTCCTTTTCGCTAAGGCTTATAGTTAGGGCTGGATCGGGTGACCCTGGACCATCCCTTGGTTATGCTGCTTTAGACGTAGATTGTGGGGGGGTTCCCATGATGCACTGTTTCTTTCTCTTTTTGCTCCGTATGCATCACTCTGCATTTAATCATTAGTGATCGATCTCTGCCCCTCTTCACGGCATGTCTTTTTCCTGGTTTTTTCCCTCAGCCCCAACCAGTCTCAGCAGAAGACTGCCCCTCCCTGAGCCTGGTTCCGCTGGAGGTTTCTTCCTGTTAAAAGGGAGTTTTTCCTTCCCACTGTTGCCAAGTGCTTGCTCATAGGGGGTCGTTTTGACCGTTGGGGTTTTTCATAATTATTGTATGGCCTTGCCTTGCAATATGGAGCGCCTTGGGGCAACTGTTTGTTGTGATTTGGCGCTATATAAGAAAAAAGTTGATTGATTGATTGATTTCAGGGTAATTCTACCAATTCTGGCCAAACATTATAAGTTTAAGTTCTTAATATGCAACAGTTTATCTGTATTTATAGCCAAGTAGAACTGAGTATCATCAGTATAATAGTAGAACTTCATGCTAATATATGATCTGACCACGAGGTGTTTCACAAAAGTGGCAAACGGCCAAGTACAGAACCTTGAGGTATACCATATTTACCGACCCCGGCCCCAAAACAAACAAACAAAAAATTACAACCTGTCGTGAACTGCACAAGTACAAATAAAACCTTGCAAGAACCAGGAGCAGATCAGAAATGTCAGAAACATGTACGAAGTATACAGTGATTGATTGTATTGAAAGCTATGCCAAGGGAACACTAACATCTGATTTTTGCTTCTGTGTAGCTGTAAATGCGTCACTTCTGGCTGATGCAAATGAGAGAATTACAGGTAGTGAAGTGACACAGAAGCCTTTTAATGTACTGAATAATAACACACAAAAACAGATAATAAATAAGAATAAGTCCAGCTTCTCATCTGTGTAGTGACACCTGGGTAACGGACCAAGTAGAGGATTGCCTGCTGAGGTGACATACATTGGGGACCTTGTGTACTCCATGTCCACTGTGGTAACCATGAAAGCTCAACAGGAGCCCTCAACATGAGACGCCTAACATAGCTCTGGTAAAACAAGAAGTCCTCAAGAGACAGATTAGGTGGAGGAGGTGATTTACCAAGACAAGACATTGTTGAAGAACTCAGTCAAACCCCAACTCTTGAAGAAAGTCTTCTTTCTCTTAAAGGCATGAAAAACAACAAATCACCAGGGTTAGACAATATTCCTGTTGATGTCCTTCAAGAAGGTCCTTTACTTCAACGCCAACTGCACAGTCTCATCATCAAAATTTGGACTAAACAAGAAATCTTAGCAAACCTGAAAGACTTAATTGTCACATCTACAAGTGTAAAGGAGACAAGTCTGACTGTAAAAAGCACCGTGTGACACACTCAATGGCACCAAGAGGTTGTACACAAATGCAGGATTCAGGATTCAGCTTAACAGAGTTTAATGTCAGTCCAAGTGGTACAAGTTTGGTACACAAAAAGGCAGTCCAAAAATAGCAACAGTAACTGAAGTATTAGACAGAGACAGTATCCAAAAAACAGGCAGACAAGTCGATACACGGTTAAGCAAAACAGGACAAGGACGCTCTGAGGACAAATGCTTGAAAGTGACACAAGCCACAACAATCTCGCAACTGAAAGCGGGAAAGGAAGTGATTTATATGGGAGGAGTGATAATGAGGAAATACAAGACAGGTGTGTGAGGAAGGTTCAGGAATGAGGCGTGGCAAGCAGGAAGGTGAGAAGAGGAAAGACACGCCCAACACCAAGCACCCAACACCAGACAAGAGAAAGCCCTCCACCAAAACCTTAGCACAACAAGTAACAGACAGAAAATAAACAACATACTATAAACCCTACAAACCCAATCACGATATTGTGGAATCGCCTTGCTGTCTACCGCAGGAAAGCTTCTTGCATGGATTACCAACAACTGTCTGAGACCACGATCAGAAAATATGCTTAGTGAAACCCAGAACCTCTTGGTGGGTGGAAGCCCATCAAAAGGGACAACAGACATGATTTTCACACACTTTGAACACACTTTCTCATTCAATTGAATGGGAAAGTGTGTCCAAATTTCAATTGGTTCCGTACACAATTAGTTATTATCTTTAGTTAGATGTGTAGCCTCACTGGGGTCAAATGTAAAACTGAAAAGACATGCAACCATTAGTTCAGTTCGGTCAAGACAACAGCAGCTCAGAAGTCAAACTCAAGCTCCACAATGAAGAAGAATCTCTATCCATAGTGATCAAAAAGTTAGTTACTGCTTTAATGGCTGCAGTCATCAGTCAGCCTTGTAAAGTGTGGTCTGGTCTCAGAATCAGAAGTCATTCCTATTTCAGGTGACAGCAACCGTTTATTTTGAGCCGTAGCATTCGCAATTTTTTTTTTTTTTTTGTGACTTTGAGCTGCAAAAGGCCATTTTTTTTCCCATGTAAAAGGATACAGTGCGCTCAGGAAACTCAGCATGTAGAAAAAAATACCAGTGCACATTCTCAGAAGAGCACATGCATGTAGTATGTGAATGCAATTAGCACAGAAATGGTCTATCTAACATGACATAGTATTGGTGGATTTACATATCCATCCATCCACCCGGATGGATGGATGGATGAAAATGGATGGATATCCATCCATCCATTTTCATCCATCCATCCACCCGGATGGATGGATGGATGAAAATGGATGGATGGATATCCATCCATTTTCTATTCCTGCTTACTCCATCCGGGTGGATGGATGGATGAAAATGGATGGATGGATATCCATCCATTTTCTATTCCTGCTTACTCCAAATGAGGGTCATGGGGGCTAAAGCTTATGCTAGCAATCATAGGGCTCCAGGAGGGGTAGACCCTGACGCCAGTCTATCGTAGGGCCACATATAGACAGACAAACACATTCACACCCACACCTACGGTCAATTTAAAGTTTCCAATTCACCTAACCTGTATATCTTTGGATGTGAGATGAAGCCGGAGCACCTGGAAGGAACCTACGCAGACGCAGGGAGAACATGCAAATGCCACACAAAAGGCCCAAGGTGGGAAGAGATCCCATGACTTTCTTGCTGCGAGGCAACAGTGCTCACCACTATACCACTATGCTGTCCTGGATTTATGTATTCATAGTGTAATTCATAGGGAAGGAGATGGACCAGTGGGCTTGGAACCGGACGATCCTCGGTTCATATCCCCGTCTAGCCAGAAAATCACTAAGGGCCCTTGGGCAAGGTCCTTAATCATCAAGTTGCTCCCAGTGTGTAGTGAGTGCCTTGCATGGCAGCACCCTGACATCGGTGTGTGAATGGGTAAATGCAAGCCATGACTGTAAAGCACTTTGAGCTTCTGCTACTGGTGGAAAAACGCTATATGAATGCAGTCCATTTACCAGAGGTGGGATTAAGTCATCATCAAGTCGCTCTCAAGTTATGAATCAGCAAGTCCCAAGTCAAGTCTCAAGTCATAATGACAACCAAGTGTTTGACAGCTGACTTGAGACTTGACTTGGGACTTGCTGATTCATGACTTGAGAATGACTTGTCAGCGACTTACTCCCACCTCTGCCATTTAACATTTAATACATATATGTAAATGGTAACACAATATTCTGCAATTCAAAGCTGATTTGGTACTTGCTGAAATACCTCAAACATTCTGTCTCATGCCATGATGAAAACAGTAAACCTGACAAGGAATTTTTCCTTGAAATGCTGCTGACTAGGTATCACCTACCTCTTTTCAGAGTTAGTGTTGTCCAACTTACTTTGGTGCATTTAAATGTACCTACCTACCTACCCACCTACCCATGTACCCACCTAATTACCTACCTAGATACCTAGTACCTACCTGCCTACCTACCTACTGACCTATTTATGTTAACCTGCCTATCTGCAAGCCTACCTACTTCCTATGTACCTACATACCTAGTACCTACTTGCCTGCCTACATACCTACTTGTTTACCTACCTTCCTACCTAGTTAGTTGCTCATCTACCTGCCAGCCTACCTGCCCGTTGACCTACTAGCATAGCTACCCGCGTGCCTGCCTGCCTGCCAACATAGTTCTCGCTGCATATTTATCTGTCCATTTGCCGACCTACATACCTAGACTTGCCTGCCGATCTGCCTAGCTGACTACCCACCTACCTGGCTACCAACCTACCTATATACCTACCTACATATTACATATGTCTAAGAGATTGTGTTGCCTTTATCTTCTCTAATTTTTTGTTTATCTTGACTCCTTTTTCCAGGACACTCCCCCAAAGCCAGACATGGAACAGAGGTTGCGTTCAGCCTCCAGTGTCGATGAACTAATGAGTCTCATCTATCCCTCATATTGGGCTGCCCTAAAATGCAAATCAAAACTTACTGCTGCTGCTTCTTCTGCTGCTTCTTCAAAATTTATACACCAGCCACTGCCGCATCCCCGCCGACTGAGGCCATTGACATCTACAGAAGAGACCACTTTTGCTGCCGCCTACCTCAACCTGGACATCCTGAAAAGTATGTACACATCTTTATTTTTGAAATTACTTTTAGAAGAGATATTGGTGTTGGAATATTAGAATTCAGGGATCAAACATTTGAGTGTGTGTGTGTGTGTGTGTGTGTGTGTGTGTGTGTGTGTGTGTGTGTGTGTGTGTGTGTGTGTGTGTGTGTGTGTGTGTGTGTGAAATGTCAAATGACCCCCTGTCATGCTGTCACATGTGTGCAGGCATCGAGTCGGAGTGGAGGAAGACTCAGTGCATGCCTCGGGAAGTGTGTGTCGATGTAGGAAGGGAGTTTGGGGCTCCGACTAACATCTTCTACAAGCCACCCTGTGTGTCCGTGTACAGATGTGGAGGATGCTGCCACTCCGAGGACAAACAGTGCAGGAATATCTCAACAGGATATCTCAGCAAAACTGTAAGGACAACACAGAACTTTCAGAGCAGTGAAGTTTTTCCCTCCAGATTTGACATCATTTATATTCTTATGGCTTATTTAACAACACTTCAGTACAGTAGTGGAAATAGTATGGAAAATGGTATGCAAAAAAGAAACAGCAGCTGAATTCTGTCATATTCAAGACAGATGTGAACAAACTTTGGTGGCCACATGTCAACAGATTAGGTTAGAATT
Organism: Thalassophryne amazonica; assembly: GCF_902500255.1. NCBI lineage: Eukaryota > Metazoa > Chordata > Actinopteri > Batrachoidiformes > Batrachoididae > Thalassophryne > Thalassophryne amazonica. The sequence goes on along the minus strand of NC_047117.1, from coordinate 76,919,227 downwards.
GATTTTTTCCCCCCTCTCTCTATTGCTTTCATACAAAATCGTGCCTTAAGGAATCATAAAGATTTGCAATCTTTAAACAAATCTTTGTTGATGCTCACATAAACCTGGTCCTGGAGAGATCCCTAAGCTGTAGTGGGTCATTCCAAATCTGTCCCAAGATGTTCAGATTTGTTGTTTGTGTAAGTCTTCATCTACTGTAAATGATAACGGTCTAAGTGAGAAATAGTAAAAAATCTTTGCTAATTGACAGATGATATTGGATTTGACTGTTAAGTAGCTCAGTAGATAAGGACTAGGGCTACCAATATGTAGACCTGGGTTCAAGTCCTGGTCATGCTTCCTTCCTGTGACCTTGGACAAGACACTTTGTATACATGTCCCAGTCCACCCAATTGTAAATGGGTACCAGCCTTGTCCAAAGAAGTAACCTGTGTCAGACTGGTGTCCTCTCTAGGGGAAGGCCATAGAACCTTATTTGCTTCACACTATGGAATCTGGAGGCAAGCACACTGGATAGGCCTCACGGTTGATATTAGACTGAAGAGGTACAGTCAGGTTCTTGAATAGGTGTACAGTGATACAATTTTTATAATTTTGCACCTAAATAATCCTTTAGTCTGCGTTTGTTCCCGAAGTATAAACCACGCAGGATTGTATTTATACCGTGTACACAATGCAAAACTACACGCTCAAAAAGCACACAGAAAAAAAATGCTGGTTGCAGCCTGACAGCTGCTGCAGCTTCTCGCTCTTAAATTCTCTCATAATTGTGTTTAAATAAAGTCCATAAAAAGTCCTGCGCACAGACTGATTGTTAGAGACAGGAAATGTCCACATCCAGTAAAAAGTCTGAACATCTCCAGTCCACTCATGGACAATTCGTTCGCACGTGCACATGGGAACAATTAAAAGAAAAAAACCTGTCTGGCTGCTGCAGTTAGTTCCTCACTCTCACCTCAAACTCTCTCACCACTGTGTTAAATAAAGGACAAAAAAGGACATAAGTCCTGCTCACAGACTGACTGCCAGAGACAGGACAGGTCCACATCAAGTATAACTCCAGACATCTCCACATTTATTCACGGATGGTTCATTCGCGCGCACGCACGCAGCTCGCAGTTAAAGGAAGAAAGACAAACTATAACAGAACTCAGAGCGCAGCCCTGCAGCCCTGCACAAGAACAAAAATAAACTAGAAGAGGAATCAGAGTGCACAGTCTGGCTGCATCCAAACTGTGCACTCTGATTCCTCTGACTGCCTGCAGGTTCTCTGCGTCCTCACCTCCTCTCTCCCCCTGCTGTACACATCTGAGACAGACATTCCTGCGTCGTCATGACGCCACATGAAGCAACTCGAAGCTGGCCCGGTGTAAAAGGGCCTTTAGACATATTTCGCACCCAGCTTGAAAGTGATCATCTGCTGACTGTTGTCGTGTTTATAGTGTGAATGGCCACCCATTTTCTAAGTGCCTAGCTAGCAGAGCTAGATGTTCGTGTGTGTCAGCTGGAATTTGGCCAACACCTGCCACGAGAGGGTTCACCGGGCCATCAGAGCGCACATTCTGTCTTTCAGCCGCTGGTGTGTGCAAATAGTTGTAGCAACAGGTGTACGAGGCATTGGAGGCAGCTATGATTTTACATGAATTGCATATGATTCCGGCTTCATGCGCACTTCATGTGCAATTTGTGCAATTCATACTATGTGTGAAGGGGCCCTTAACGGCGTCTGCAGGAGGCTTTGCGTGTATGTTTACATGAGCTTTAGACAAGAGCGAATGCTGTGCAAATCAAAGAATATTTGTAGATCACCCTCGGTGCATTCTCAGGTCTTAAAAAGACAAATTGAACCCATAGCAAGTTAGCTTTAAGTTAGCGGATGTTAGTGTTAGTGGGTGTTAGCGCACATGCTAACATCAGCTAAATGTCTTATAAATCACTGTTGAGGTGTTTTTAGGTTCAAAAAACAGCCTTTTCATTTTTTAAGTGTTTATTTCTTGCTAGGTTTTGCATAACATATGACAAAGAGGTTATATTTACACACAAACAAAAAGGACTATCCACCTAGCTAGCAGCCTGTGATGTCACCACGCTAACATCCGCTAAATGGGTTGTAAATCCTTCCAGAGGAGTTATCAGGTTACAAAAACAGCGTTTTTAGTTTTAGAAGTGTTTATTTCTTGCTAGGTTTTACATAATATATCAGAAACATGTATATAAATGCACAAAACGAAGCGATTTTGAAGAGACCAGCCACTGATGTCACGGTGCAGCTCTACTCTGATTGGCTGTCACCCACATCACTCAAACACAAAACGGATCAGATTGAAACAGAATGTGACTTTTTAACCTCTTAAAAATACCTCTTAATATACATCAAGGTTAACCATCTTTAAACTTGTCCAAGGTCTGTGTCCTAAGAATTTTTCCTGTTAATTTCAAGAGTCTCGCAGTAATAGTACTGGACTTAAGCTAAGCACAGACAGATGCACAGAGAGATGGACGGACGGATGGACGAAAAGCTTTCGCAATACCTGATGGCCATATTTGATGACCTCGGGTAAAAAGGGAAAAAAGCATGATGACTCAGCAATGGAATCTAATCACCACAAGTTTTACAAATGCTAAGAATTTATTGAAAGCCAAGAGTGCTATGCAACCTTGCTCATATTCAAACAGTGTTTGCATAAGAGAACAAACATGGGTTCAAGTGTGAACCTTTTTAAAGATATTTCAAAAGCAGTGGTGGGCACAGCTAACCAAAAACCTAGTTTCACTAACCATTAATCTGATAACTGAAAAATGATCTTTTATGATGCTAAACCGATAAACTGCTACAAAATTTATCTTTATTACAGATAGCCGATAACCAACTACTTTTAATGTAGCTCCTCTTCCCCACCGAGTCTTGGGGATTAAATGATACCGTCAGCCACAAAGAAATAAAATAACATAATGTTAAAATTAGTCCATTTTGTTTCTGTGCCGAGCAGACTGTAACGTCCAAAGTGAACCTGAACTATACTACCCACAATGCTCCCTGCGTTGACCGGCCGATCACGTTTTGCGCTTAATGATGACATAATCAGCAAGCGACAGGCAGACAGTCTGCTACAACCACACAACAGATGGACTAAAATGTTTGATTTTAGGATTTACAAACGTTTTTGACCGTTAAAATGTGCTCAGTTTACCAGCCAAAAAAAAATGTTATGGGACTGAAAGTTATCGGAACTAAATTTATCGGAAGATAATTGGTCCGATAATGGTTTTAAAACTTATCTGAAAAGCTAATCCGCTAGCAAAAACATTAGCTTCAATAATTATCTGTTATGGGATTAGCTGAACTGTGCCCACCCCTGTTCAAAAGTGAATTCACTTTAGTTACTTATACATAAAAGCTCATCTAAATATGATACAGAACATTGTTTTTGAGGAAAACTCACTCATTGTATCCTTAATGCGCATGCTTTGTGGAAATCACTGCATTTGTGTTTTGTAATTGTTTAATTAAACCTTTATAAGCTTCAGTGGAAACAAGGAAATTGCATGTCTAGAGATTAAGCTGTGATTAAAGTGTAGCATGTACTAGCATAAGGTTTTCTTTTTGAATGGCTTTCATGGTCTGACTAGTACAATATTTTTTTGGGTGGGCATGTGCTGTCCAATTGACTTCGACAGCATATTTTGTCTTGCTGTTTCACGCTATTCTTGGAGCAAAACTTTTCAGTGTGAATGCACAAATCAGTTGCAAAAATTGATTTAACTTGGCTTGAGAAATAAATTTGAAGTAAGTATATTTTCTCTGGAATGGGTCATATTACATAAGGATATTGGTGGACAAGTATGGGATGCTTCTTCTTGCCATGATCTAGGCTTATTGTGACTGATAATAACGGAGGTGGAGGCACTTACAGTGCATCTGGAAAGTATTCACAGTGCTTCACTTGTTTCACATTTTGTTATGTTACAGCCTTATTGCAAAATTAAATTTATTTTTAATCTCAAAATTATACTCGCAACACCCCATAATGACAACATAAAGTTTTTTTTGAAAATTTTGCCAATTTATTAAAAATAATAAAACTAAGAAATTTTACATTTTTAATTTCACACCCTTTCCTTAATACTTTGTTGATGCACATTTGGCAGCAAGTACAGCCTCAGGTCTTCTTGAATATGATGCCACAAGGTTGGTGCATCTATCTTTGGGCAGTTTGCCCATACCTCTTTGCAGCACCTCCCAAGCTCCATCAGGTTGGATGGGGAGCGTCGGTGCACAGCCATTTTCAGATCTCTCCAGAGATGTTCAATTGGATTCAGGTCTGGGCTCTGGCTGGGCCACTCAAGGACATTCACAGAGGTGTCCTGAAGCAACTCCTTTGATATCTTGGCTGTGTGTTTAGGGTCATTGTCCTGCTAAAAGATGATCTGTTATCCCAGTCTGAGGTCAAGTGCGCTCTGGAGCAGGTTTTCATCCAGGATGTCTCTGTACATTGCTGCATTCATCTTTCCCTCAATCCTCTCCCAGTTCCTGCCACTGAAAACCATCCCCACAGAATGATGCTGCCACCACCATGCTTCACTGTAGGGATGGTGTCTGGTTTTCTCTAAACATGACCCCGACATTCACACCAAAGAGTTCAATCCTCGTCAGATCCGGGGAATTTTGTTTCTAATGGTCTGGCAAACTCCAGATAGGCTGCCATGTGCCTTTTACTAAGGAGTGGCTTCCGTCTGGCCACTCTACCATACAGGCCTGATTGGTGCATTGCTGCAAAGATAATTGTCTTTCTGGAAGGTTCTCCTCTCTCCACAGAGTAATGCTGGAGCTCTGACAGTATGACCATCAGGTTCTTGTTTACCTCCCTGACTAAGGCCCTTCTCCGCAGATTGCTCAGTTTAGACAGGCGGCCAGCTCTAGGAAGAGTCCTGGTGGATCTTAACTTCTTTCATTTACGGATGATGGAGTTTCTGTACCCAGCCCCAGATTTGTGCCTCAAGACAATCCTGTCTCGGAGATCTAAAGACAATTTCTTTGACTTCATGCTTGGTTTGTGCTCTGACATACACTGTCAACTGTGGGACCTTATATGTAGACATGTGTGTCTTACCAAATCATGTCTAGTGAACTGAATTTACCCAAGGTGGACTCCAGTTAAGCTTTAGAAACATCTCAAGGATGATTAGTGGAACTAATTAAATAAATTTTGAGCTTCATAGCAAAGACTGTGAGTACTTATGTGCATGTGGTGGGCTTTTTTGTAATAAATGTGCAAAAATCTCAAAGGATTTCATATTGTCATTATGGGGTGTTGTGTGTAGAAGTTTGAGGAAAGAAATAAATTTCATACATTTTGGAATTAAGCACTGTGAATACTTTCTGGATACACAGTATATACTGTATATTTCATGCAGTCCAGCTCCTTGGAGCCACACAGAAAAATGATGCATAGTGTGGCAATAAAAAAGAAAGAAAGAAATCTTGACGTATTATGTGGTTGACATGGTGAATGTGTGGTAATGTTTGCAACAACTCCAAACCACGAAGTGATGATTTTTACTGCATGTAATGAAAAATGTTTGATGATGAGATATTTTTGTCAACCATCTATTTAGCCAAGGTCACATGGCCAAATAAACACTAGCAACAATGGAAATAAGCAAGTGTCTATTACATCCAGTGAAAGTGATGCTAAGTGAAGATGAAGTTCTGGCAATACCTTGTTAAGAGAGGCTGTCCAAAAGGGTGACTGATCCCTTGTAAGTCATCCAGTGAAAATATTCAGAAACTGATAAAGACCAGGCATGAGAAGGTACTTTAAAAATATCGCCGTGGTAAATATATAATTCAGTGTAATACAAGAATCATAATGCTGTTAAGACAGTTTGAGACACAATGCTGTTAAGACAGTTAAGACATGTTTAGCCGCATGTTCTCCTTGAATTGCTGGCTGTCTGAGTGGTGTCCAAAAAATGAGGTGGGCTTCATAGATAATTGGCAAAGCTTCTGGGGAAAACCTGGTCTTGTTAGGAGAGACGGCATCCATCCCACTTTGGATGGAGCAGCTCTCATTTCTAGAAATCTGGCCAATTTTCTTAAATCCTCCAAACCGTGACTATCCAGGGTTGGGACCAGGAAGCAGAGTTGTAGTCTTACACACCTCTCTGCAGCTTCTCTCCCCCTGCCATCCCCTCATTACCCCATCCCCGTAGAGATGGTGTCTGCTCCCACACCACCAATAACCAGCAAAAATCTATTTAAGCATAAAAATTCAAAAAGAAAAAATAATATAGCACCTTCAACTGCACCACAGACTAAAACAGTTAAATGTGGTCTATTAAACATTAGGTCTCTCTCTTCTAAGTCCCTGTTAGTAAATGATATAATAATTGATCAACATATTGATTTATTCTGCCTTACAGAAACCTGGTTACAGCAGGATGAATATGTTAGTTTAAATGAGTCAACACCCCCGAGTCACACTAACTGTCAGAATGCTCGTAGCACGGGCCGAGGCGGAGGATTAGCAGCAATCTTCCATTCCAGCTTATTAATTAATCAAAAACCCAGACAGAGCTTTAATTCATTTGAAAGCTTGACTCTTAGTCTTGTCCATCCAAATTGGAAGTCCCAAAAACCAGTTTTATTTGTTATTATCTATCGTCCACCTGGTCGTTACTGTGAGTTTCTCTGTGAATTTTCAGACCTTTTGTCTGACTTAGTGCTTAGCTCAGATAAGATAATTATAGTGGGCGATTTTAACATCCACACAGATGCTGAGAATGACAGCCTCAGCACTGCATTTAATCTATTATTAGACTCTATTGGCTTTGCTCAAAATGTACATGAGTCCACCCACCACTTTAATCATATCTTAGATCTTGTTCTGACTTATGGTATGGAAATAGAAGACTTAACAGTATTCCCTGAAAACTCCCTTCTGTCTGATCATTTCTTAATAACATTTACATTTACTCTGATGGACTACCCAGCAGTGGGGAATAGGTTTCATTACACTAGAAGTCTTTCAGAAAGCACTGTAACTAGGTTTAAGGATATGATTCCTTCTTTATGTTCTCTAATGCCATATAACAACACAGTGCACAGTAGCTACCTAAACTCTGTAAGTGAGATAGAGTATCTCGTCAATAGTTTTACATCCTCATTGAAGACAACTTTGGATGCTGTAGCTCCTCTGAAAAAGAGAGCTTTAAATCAGAAGTGCCTGACTCCGTGGTATAACTCAAACTCGTAGCTTAAAGCAGATAACCCGTAAGTTGGAGAGGAAATGGCGTCTCACTAATTTAGAAGATCTTCACTTAGCCTGGAAAAAGAGTCTGTTGCTCTATAAAAAAGCCCTCCGTAAAGCTAGGACATCTTTCTACTCATCACTAATTGAAGAAAATAAGAACAACCCCAGGTTTCTTTTCAGCACTGTAGCCAGGCTGACAAAGAGTCAGAGCTCTATTGAGCTGAGTATTCCATTAACTTTAACTAGTAATGACTTCATGACTTTCTTTGCTAACAAAAGTTTAACTATTAGAGAAAAAATTACTCATAACCATCCCAAAGACGTATCGTTATCTTTGGCTGCTTTCAGTGATGCCGGTATTTGGTTAGACTCTTTCTCTCCGATTGTTCTGTCTGAGTTATTTTCATTAGTTACTTCATCCAAACCATCAACATGTTTATTAGACCCCATTCCTACCAGGCTGCTCAAGGAAGCCCTACCATTATTTAATGCTTCGATCTTAAATATGATCAATCTCTTTGTTAGTTGGCTATGTACCACAGGCTTTTAAGGTGGCAGTAATTAAACCATTACTTAAAAAGCCATCACTTGACCCAGCTATCTTAGCTAATTGTAGGCCAATCTCCAACCTTCCTTTTCTCTCAAAAATTCTTGAAAGGGTAGTTGTAAAACAGCTAACTGATCATCTGCAGAGGAATGGTCTATTTGAAGAGTTTCAGTCAGGTTTTAGAATTCATCATAGTACAGAAACAGCATTAGTGAAGGTTACAAATGATCTTCTTATGGCCTCGGACAGTGGACTCATCTCTGTGCTTGTTCTGTTAGACTTCAGTGCTGCTTTTGATACTGTTGACCATAAAATTTTATTACAGAGATTAGAGCATGCCATAGGTATTAAAGGCACTGCGCTGCGGTGGTTTGAATCACATTTGTCTAATAGATTACAATTTGTTCATGTAAATGGGGAATCTTCTTCACAGACTAAAGTTAATTATGGAGTTCCACAAGGTTCTGTGCTAGGACCAATTTTATTCACTTTATACATGCTTCCCTTAGGCAGTATTATTAGACGGTATTGCTTAAATTTTCATTGTTACGCAGATGATACCCAGCTTTATCTATCCATGAAGCCAGAGGACACACACCAATTAGCTAAACTGCAGGATTGTCTTACAGACATAAAGACATGGATGACCTCTAATTTCCTGCTTTTAAACTCAGATAAAACTGAAGTTATTGTACTTGGCCCCACAAATCTTAGAAACATGGTGTCTAACCAGATCCTTACTCTGGATGGCATTACCCTGACCTCTAGTAATACTGTGAGAAATCTTGGAGTCATTTTTGATCAGGATATGTCATTCAAAGCGCATATTAAACAAATATGTAGGACTGCTTTTTTGCATTTACGCAATATCTGTTGTGTGGGCCGCCAGAAGAGGAGGTACTGCTGGCCCACCACCAGAGGGCGCCCTGCCTGAAGTGCGGGCTTCAGGCACGAGAGGGCGCTGCCGCCACGGACACAGCTGGGAGTGACAGCTGTTACTCATTACTTCCTGACAGCTGTCACTCATTCTTCATCACCTCACTCCATAAAACCCAGACGTCATCTCCACCTCATCGCCGAGATATCGTACTTCATTGAAGGTAATATCCTCAGCCGTTTTGTGTTACAATATATCTGTATATTGTGAGTGTTTGCAGGAGTACCGGTTTCTGTGGAAGCTGAGTGAGTACAGGACGGCACTCTTTTCCCCTGAGGAATCACTGCGGTACTCATCGCATATTGAGTGAGAGGTGGAGGTGGCATTCCCACCGTTGTTCTTACTGGGTGTACACACACCCACACTTGACTGTCTTTGTTCTCGCCAGCAGTACCAGATCCGACGGTCGGAGACGGTGATCACCTGGGAATTCGGGACTTGGCGGCTCCAGTATTCACCAGGTTCGGTGGTGGCAGAAATCGTGTGGTTCCGGCCCTTCTCAGGACAGACGTCTTCTATCCTTGAGCCTGCCCACACGTCACCTTTGTAATTTGACTGTAATCATATTCTGAGATTGTCTGTATATTCGTTGTGCACATTTCACAACATTAAATTGTTACTTTTTGGCTCATCTATTGACCGTTCATTTGCGCCCCCTGTTGTGGGTCCGTGTCACTACACTTTCACAACAGGATATCTCGGCCAGCGTCATGGACTCCGAGGGGCGTCACCCGTCTGTTGAACGACCAATGGGAGAGCAGGGAGTGCAGGCGTCTGCAGGAGGCATGATTGGTGAGCTGCAGCACATTCTCACCGCCTTTACGGCTCGGTTGGATCAAATGACTGAGCAAAACATTCTCCTGAACCGCAGGGTGGAGGCTCTTTCTGCGCAGATGGCGGCGAGCGCTCAGGGCGCTGCTGCAGCTCGTCATCCTGTCGACCCTGTGCAGGATATGAACGTTCCAGTGGTGGTTCAACAACCCCTCCCACCATCCCCTGAAGCATACATAAGCCCTCCTGAGCCGTACGGAGGTTGTGTGGAGACGTGCGCGGACTTTCTTATGCAGTGTTCGCTCGTCTTCGCACAACGTCCCGTCATGTACGCGTCAGATGCTAGTAAAATAGCTTATGTGATTGCTCTGCTTCGGGGTAAAGCATGCGTCTGGGCTACGGCACTCTGGGAACAGAACTCACGGTTGTTATCAGCATACACTGGGTTTGTGGGGGAGTTCAGAACAGTGTTTGATCACCCTAACAGAGGAGAGACCGCTTCAACTGTGCTGCTGTCAATGAGACAGGGACGCGAGAGCGCAGCCGCTTATGCAGTCAACTTCCGCATCGCGGCTGCGAGGTCCGGCTGGAATAACGTTGCGCTCCGCGCCGCCTTCATAAACAGACTGTCGTTGGTTCTGAAGGAGCAGCTGGTAGCTAAGGAGGAACCGCGGGATTTAGATGGGCTTATCGATCTCGTTATACGGTTAGACAATCGGTTGGAGGAACGCCGTCGGGAGCGAGGCGAAGGACGTGACCGGATACGCGCCGCCCCTCTCCCTTCCGGGTTCGAAAAGGGGCCGCCCTCCCCACGCTCCACAGCCGCAGCGCTCTGTGGGGCAACAGCTCCCCCTGCTGACGTTGTTAGGGAAACGCACAGGGCCAAAATGAGGAGGTTGATCCGTGGAGAGTGTTTTCTCTGCAGCTCAACTGAGCACACACAGAGAAACTGCCCCAAACGGCCGAAACGACAACACTTGCCCTTAGAGACTGGGCTAAGGGGGGGTCAAAACATTCAAGTGAGACACACACAGATTGCCACACGACTCCCAGTCACAATCCTGAACGGGGATTTAACCCTTCAAGCCCCAGCACTGGTGGACACGGGGTCAGAAGGGAATCTGCTAGACAGCAGATGGGCAAGGGAGGTAGGGCTCCCTCTGGTGGTGCTTCCTTCGCCATTGCAGGTGCGGGCACTAGATGGCACCCTCCTCCCTTTACTCACACACAAGACACAACCAGTAACTCTGGTGGTGTCTGGAAACCATCGGGAGGAGATTGAGTTTTTTGTAACTCCTTCTACCTCCCGCGTGATTTTGGGCATCCCATGGATGTTGAAGCACAATCCCCGGATTGGTTGGCCGTCTGGGGTGGTGGTTCAGTGGAGCGAAACCTGCCATCGGGTGTGTTTAGGATCCTCGGTTCCTCCCGGTTTACAGGCTAAGGAGGAGGTCAAAGTCCCTCCCAATCTGACGGCAGTGCCGGTTGAGTACCACGATCTTGCTGACGTCTTCAGCAAGGATCTGGCACTCACCCTTCCCCCGCACCGTCCGTACGATTGTGCCATTGATTTGGTTCCAGGCGCTGAGTTCCCGTCCAGCAGGCTGTACAACCTCTCACGACCTGAGCGCGAATCAATGGAGACCTACATCCGGGACTCATTAGCTGCCGGGCTGATCCGGAACTCCACCTCCCCGATGGGGGCAGGTTTCTTCTTTGTGGACAAGAAAGATGGCAGACTCCGTCCATGCATTGATTACAGGGGGCTGAATGAGATTACGGTTCGCAATCGATACCCGTTGCCATTGTTGGATTCCGTGTTCACCCCCCTGCATGGAGCCAAAATCTTTACTAAGCTGGATCTTAGAAATGCGTATCACCTGGTTCGGATCCGGAAGGGAGACGAATGGAAGACGGCATTTAACACCCCGTTAGGTCACTTTGAGTACCTGGTCATGCCGTTCGGCCTCACCAACGCCCCCGCGACGTTCCAAGCCTTGGTTAACGACGTCTTGCGGGACTTTCTGCACCGATTCGTCTTCGTATATCTGGACGATATTCTCATCTTTTCTCCGGATCCTGAGACCCATGTCCAGCATGTACGTCAGGTCCTGCAGCGGTTGTTAGAGAACCGACTGTTTGTGAAGGGCGAGAAGTGCGAGTTTCACCGCACGTCTTTGTCCTTCCTGGGGTTTATCATCTCCTCTAACTCCGTCGCCCCTGATCCGGCCAAGGTTGCGGCGGTGAGAGATTGGCCCCAACCAACAAGCCGTAGGAAGCTGCAACAGTTCCTCGGCTTGGCTAATTTCTATAGGAGGTTCATTAAGGGCTACAGTCAGGTAGTTAGCCCCCTGACAGCCCTGACCTCTCCAAAAGTCCCCTTCACCTGGTCGGATCGGTGCGAAGCCGCGTTCAAGGAGTTGAAACGATGGTTCTCTACTGCGCCAGTTTTGGTGCAGCCCGACCCTAGCCGCCAGTTCATGGTTGAAGTGGACGCCTCTGACTCAGGGATAGGAGCCGTGCTGTCCCAGAGCGGAGAGACCGATAAGGTTCTTCACCCGTGTGCCTACTTTTCACGCAGGTTGACCCCGGCTGAACGGAACTATGACGTCGGCAATCGAGAACTCCTTGCGATGAAAGAGGCTCTTGAGGAGTGGAGACACCTGTTGGAGGGAGCGTCTGTGCCGTTCACGGTTTTCACTGACCATCGGAACCTGGAGTATATCAGGACCGCCAAGCGGCTGAACCCCAGGCAAGCCCGCTGGTCACTGTTCTTCGGGTGTTTTGACTTCCGGATCACCTATCGCCCCGGGACCAAGAACCAGAGGTCGGATGCCTTGTCCCGGGTACACGAAGAGGAGGTCAAAACTGCACTGTCGGATCCACCGGAGCCCATCCTGCCGGAGTCCACTATCGTGGCCACCCTCACCTGGGACGTGGAGAAGACCGTCCAGGAGGCCCTGGCACGGAGCCCGGACCCAGGAACAGGTCCGAAGAACCATTTATATGTCCCACCAGAGGCCAGAGCTGCAGTCTTGGACTTCTGTCACGGTTCCAAGCTCTCCTGTCATCCAGGGGTGCGAAGGACCGTGGCAGTTGTCCGGCAGCGCTTCTGGTGGGTGTCTATGGAGGCCGACGTCCGGGAGTATATCCAGGCCTGCACCACCTGTGCCAGGGGCAAGGCAGACCATAAAAGGTCCCAAGGACTTCTCCAGCCATTACCGGTGCCTCATCGCCCCTGGTCCCACATCGGCCTGGATTTCGTCACGGGCCTCCCGCCGTCCCAGGGCATTACCACCATCTTCATGATAGTGGACCGATTCTCCAAGGCGGCCCACTTCGTGGCCCTCCCGAAGCTCCCAACAGCCCAGGAGACAGCAGACCTCCTGGTCCACCACGTCGTCCGTCTGCATGGGATACCCACCGACATCGTCTCTGACCGTGGTCCCCAGTTCTCCTCACACGTCTGGAGGAGCTTCTGCAGGGAACTGGGGGCCACCGTGAGCCTCTCGTCCGGGTACCATCCACAGACGAACGGACAGGCAGAGCGGGCCAACCAGGAACTGGAACAGACCCTTCGCTGCGTAACATCCGCGCACCCGACGGCCTGGAGTAACCATCTGGCCTGGATCGAGTATGCGCATAACAGCCAGGTGTCTTCTGCCACCGGCCTCTCCCCATTTGAGGTGTGTTTGGGGTACCAGCCCCCATTATTTCCCGTGGTGGAGGGAGAGGTCGGTGTGCCCTCGGTCCGGGCCCATCTTCGGAGGTGCCGTCGGGTGTGGCGCACCGCCCGTTCTGCCTTGTTGAAAGCCCGGACGAGGGCCAAGACCCATGCAGACCGCCGGCGGTCCCCGGCCCCTGCATACCAGCCCGGGCAGGAGGTGTGGTTGTCAACGAAGGACATCCCCCTGCAAGTACAGTCTCCAAAATTGATGGACAGGTTCATCGGCCCCTTCCGTATCCTCAAAGTCCTCAGCCCTGCCGCGGTGAAGCTCCAGCTCCCAGCTTCACTGCGGATCCACCCGGTCTTCCATGTTTCCAGGATCAAACCTCACCACACCTCACCCCTCTGTGCTCCCGGTTCGGCGCCGCCTCCTGCCCGCATCATTGACGGGGAGCCGGCTTGGACAGTGCGCCGGCTCCTGGACGTCCGTCGAATGGGCCGGGGGTTCCAATATCTGGTGGACTGGGAAGGGTATGGACCCGAAGAACGCTCCTGGGTGAAGAGGAGCTTCATCCTGGATCCGGCCCTCCTGGCCGACTTCTACCGCTGACACCCCGACAAACCTGGTCGGGTGCCAGGAGGCGCCCGTTGAGGGGGGGGTCCTGTTGTGTGGGCCGCCAGAAGAGGAGGTATTGCTGGCCCACCACCAGAGGGTGCCCTGCCTGAAGTGCGGGCTTCAGGCACGAGAGGACGCTGCCGCCACGGACACAGCCGGGAGTGACAGCTGTTACTCATTACTTCCTGACAGCTGTCACTCATTCTTCATCACCTCACTCCATAAAACCCAGACGTCATCTCCACCTCATCGCCGAGATATCGTACTTCATTGAAGGTAATATCCTCAGCCGTTTTGTGTTACAATATGTCTGTATATTGTGAGTGTTTGCAGGAGTACCGGTTCCTCTATCTGTGGAAGCTGAGTGAGTGCAGGACGGCACTCTTTTCCCCTGAGGAATCACTGCGGTACTCATCACATATTGAGTGAGAGGTGGAGGTGGCATTCCCACCGTTGTTGTTACTGGGTGTACACACACCCACACTTGACTGTCTTTGTTCTCGCCAGCAGTACCAGATCCGACAGTCGGAGACGGTGATCACCTGGGAATTCGGGACTTGGCGGTTCCAGTATTCACCAGGTTCGGTGGTGGCAGAAATCGTGTGGTTCCGGCCCTTCTCAGGACAGACGTCTTCTATCCTCGAGCCTGCCCACACGTCACCTTTGTAATTTGACTGTAATCATATTCTGAGATTGTCTGTATATTCGTTGTGCACATTTCACAACATTAAATTGTTACTTTTTGGCTCATCTATTGACCGTTCATTTGCGCCCCCTGTTGTGGGTCCGTGTCACTACACTTTCACAACAATATCTCTAAAATTAGAAAGGTCTTGTCTCAGAGTGATGCTGAAAAACTAATTCATGCATTTATTTCCTCTAGGCTGGACTATTGTAATTCATTATTATCAGGTTGTCCTAAAAGTTCCCTAAAAAGCCTTCAGTTAATTCAAAATGCTGCAGCTAGAGTACTAACGGGGACTAGAAGGAGAGAGCATATCTCACCCATATTGGCCTCTCTTCATTGGCTTCCTGTTAATTCTAGAATAGAATTTAAAATTCTCCTTCTTACTTATAAGGTTTTGAATAATCAGGTCCCATCTTATCTTAGGGACCTCGTAGTACCATATCACCCCAATAGAGTGCTTCGCTCTCAGACTGCAGGCTTACTTGTAGTTCCTAGGGTTTGTAAGAGTAGAATGGGAGGCAGAGCCTTCAGCTTTCAGGCTCCTCTCCTGTGGAACCAGCTCCCAATTCAGATCAGGGAGACAGACACCCTCTCTACTTTTAAGATTAGGCTTAAAACTTTCCTTTTTGCTAAAGCTTATAGTTAGGGCTGGATCAGGTGACCCTGAACCATTCCTTAGTTATGCTGCTATAGACGTAGACTGCTGGGGGGTTCCCATGATGCACTGTTTCTTTCTGTTTTTGCTCTGTATGCACCACTCTGCATTTAATCATTAGTGATACCAGTCCCAGCAGAAGACTGCCCCTTGCTGAGCCTGGTTCTGCTGGAGGTTTCTTCCTGTTAAAAGGGAGTTTTTCCTTCTCACTGTAGCCAAGTGCTTGCTCACAGGGGGTCGTTTTGCCCGTTTGGTTTTACATAATTATTGTATGGCCTTGCCTTACAATATAAGGCGCCTTGGGGCAACTGTTTGTTGTGATTTGGCGCTATATAAAAAAAATTGATTGATTGATTGAGTGATTGACAGTTTGACGATTTTTATGTTCTTTTTGGAGTTTGCTTGTGACACACACCAATAAACCTAAATGTAAATATCAGTATCAGGTCATTTATATGTGTATCCTGTGATACAACACAAGATTGTGGGGTAACTTTAGGAAAGACAAATATGTAAAAGATTGATGACAATGGGAATACAGGGGAAAAGAAAAAGGAGGAAGGGGAGGAGTTGCAAGATGGGCTGTGTGGACGAGGTCCATTAGGCAAATCAGCCTTGCGCTGAAGTCAGAAAAGACAACTGGTACACAGTAAAATTTACAGAGTAAAATATAACATTTGGTTCCGTCCAAATAAAGTTAAATACACTCTGTTATTGAGTGAAATCAGCTCTACAGTCGTATCAAATCACGTTTTTCAGCTTCAATAAATCATTCACACTATGATAGAGTTCATTTTACCCTATGATAGAACTGATTTAGCACTGTGATAGAGTATATTTAACTCTATTTGGACTAGGACCAAAAGTTATTTTGGCAGAGTATATTTTACTCTGCAAAATTTACTGTGTAAGAAACAAGAGAGATGAAAGTAGGGTTCTCCGCATGATTTTTTTTTTCTCAGCGTAACTGGATGGAAAAATCACCTTAAAAAGCCAGGGGTTCAGGGGCTTCACCCCCCCCCCCCCCCCCCCGAGCATTTGCATTATACCAAAACCTTAAGTCCAGATGGAAGAAGAAGAGAACATCTCCATGCTTCAAAATGTGAGGAAAGTGTCTCCAAAAACTCCACCAATTTGAGGTCGAAGCTGCAGAGGAGACCTTCATCTGGTTAAAGTCCTGAGAGTCCAGTTCACTTCCTGTCTTTTATAAGCGTTGCTGTTACACTTATAAATATTACAAAGGCTCTTTAAACACCAATTATTTTATTATTTGAAAAAGCTGTTTTATTTTATATTTTAACATTAACCCTTTACCTACTGAGGCTATAAATGGAAGATTGGTTATAATTTTTTATTATAGCAATAAAATTAAGAAATAATGTTCTATGTTTGTGTGCTTTGGTACCCTTTTCCAAGAGTACCTGAATTTCAATTATATTACACCTGATTAACTATTTATACACATTATTTGCAAGTTTTAGCATTTAAAATGAGAAAAAAAACACAAAAATGAACTTGATTTCTTTTTCAGTTTTTTTTTAGTGAAAATGATTGTTATGTAAAGGAAGTTTGGATTTCACATTTTTAACAGGAAGGTGTAAGTGTTTACAATCAAAATAATTAATTTTGTGTGTCTAGAACTCAGAAACAGTGCAGAAACAGTGCAAAAGTAAATATTTTACAAGGCGAAAATATGCAAAAAGTAACCAATTTTAAAGCGCAGAACCAAACAATATGAATAACAACAAAGTGCAAAACTATATATAAATATATCAATTATTATCTGTATTATTAAAATGTGCAATAAATCACTCATTTGATCACTCATTTTGTGCAAAATTATAGAATATGAATAAAACAGTAAAGTGTCAAACTATACGAGTATACACAAATATATAACCAAGACAGAGGCCAATTTTACACATCCAGCAGGTTGACCTCTTGCAAACCTTGCAAGAACGCCGCCCCTTTGTGGATCGCTGGCAAGTTGGGTTTCCACTGCTGTTGCAAAGCCATCACACCCACACAAACACGCACACACACCTTCACAAATGACACTAACACCCTGCCTTTTCCTCAAACATTACTACATTTATGTTTGCTGTCTGTCTCTGTACTTTTCTGTCACTTTTGCGCTCTTTTTCATACTTTTCCCTCATTTCAAAAGTCACCGAACGCACTTTACCGTAATATATGCAACATATAGCATACTGTTGGAAAGCACGGGTTCTTGGCTTGCTGTCAGTGTTGAAATTTTTCAGATTGAGGGCTTACATGAGAACTTACGGTAATGAGAATCAGCGGCGCACTAGTATGAAACTTCCGTGTTTTTCGTCTGCGTTATGACGTCACAGGCTTACGTTTACCATAATACACCATATATCATTGGAAAGCCCTTGGTGTTAGCTTAACAATGCACTTTGAATCATTCGGATTGGACAAACTATGGCGGAGTTACGGTAAAAAAATACGCATATGGAAAATATGGCGTGGGCACCATCGCTGTAGATAAAGGGTTAAATGAATGAATCACTAAACATATCCATGAAGTCAGAGTTCAGTCAAAAAGACACTTGCACAGGTAGAAGCCCTGCCCCTATTGTGCAAAATTTCAAAGCATTCACAATCACAAGCACAGTCAAATTCATATTTTAGTAATTACTCTGTCCTGATTACAACATTAAAAGCAATCACATAGACAGTGAGGATGTAATTAAATGTTGAAATGACTAAATTTAAAAAAAATGATTTCATCATGAGGATTATGTGACATTGAGAAATCCTAATTAACAGACACACTGCAGTCACTGTTACACCATCTCCTATTGTGTTTATAATAAATATTTACATTTATTTACGGTGTCTTTTTTCCTGGTTGAAATGCAGATATGAATGAATGAATCTACCAGACTTAAAAATATACACTGTTATGTGGGCTGCTGAAGATGAGGTACTGCTGGCCCACCACCACCAGAGGGCGCCCTGCTTGGAGTGCGGGCTCCAAGCACGAGAGGGCGCCAGACCCAGAAGAAGTGACAGCTGTCATTCATCCTCTGCACCAGCTGTCACTCGTTCATCATCATCATCATCACCATAAAGGCCGGACTGCAACTCCACCTCCTCGCCAAGAAATCGACTACCGAAGAGGTAATTTTCTCTGCTGACTCATACGTTGAGTAATAATCTGAACTTCTGTTGCAGCCGTTTTCCTGGTGCTTTCCTTATCTGTGGGATTGGCGTTTGGTGTGACAGCGACGGCTTCGCCTCACACCCCTAACCAGATAAGTGGATTAAACAGGAGCTGCACGAGTGTGTGATTGGAGGTGGAGGTGCTCCCTCCTAACTGTGTGCAGACTGTGGATTGCTGAGTGTGCGGACTCACGCTCATTCATCTTGTCTTTGCTTTCTGCCAGCAGTACCAGGGTCGACAGCCGAAGACAGAGGCCACCTGGGGACTCGGGACGTGTCGGCTCCGGTGTTCTTCAGACCGTTGGTGGTGGAAGCCGTGTGGGACACGGCTTCTCTCTCGTCGGGGGTCTTCTATCTTCGAGCCTGCCCACACGTCACCTGGTGTTAATTGACTTTGCAAATTTTGTGTATTTAGTTGTGTATTGTCACAACATTAAATTGTTACTTTTTGGCTTATTCATTGTCCGTTCATTTGCGCCCCCTGTTGTGGGTCCGTGCTACGACACCTTCCCAACATACACATTACTTTTCATGCTATTTTTTCTAAAAATAAATACACAAGGTTCCTTATAATGTTAATCAAAAAATCATCTCATCTGAAACAGCAACAGATAAGCTATGGTTTTAATTTACAGACAAACATTAAAGATGTCTAAAGAATCTTTTTTTTACTTAAAACTATTTTAATTACAAGTTATTTAATGTAAGAAACTTTTTTTAAAAAGTTCAAAATGTACAGTAATCAGAAATTAATCTTGAAGTAAAAAAAAAAAATTGTCTGGCAAGAAAGGAGAATTGTCAAGCACACTTAACCACTTGGCCACCACTGCTGCCCCTATATAGGACTTCTGTATATCATACATTTATTTTACTCATTCAGTATTTCAACAAATTTACCGAAATTGCTGGCATGCCGACTGATGGAACTTCAGTTAGTGTTTTACCTTTCAGTTGTAGTAAGACACCAAAGCAGGCTGAGGTTGAGCCAGAGAGACGTTTGTCTGGCAGCGGTGCTGAGCTACAGTCATTTAGATGTTTCCCAACACATTGTTTCACTCTGCTAGTTTTTCCTATTTGCTGGTTTGGCTGCAAACACAGATTACTGACCAGACTTGAGAGATTTACATTGGCGTCATAGTACGTAATTCAAATCAATCACAGTGAAGGTAATTTAACATTCATTCAAATGTCTTTTTGAAGTGATTGAAAAGTGCTTGTTTCATAATGGACGTGGCGGTTTCCTTGAGCAGCGTTCTTGTGGTCACTTTTGTCAGGTTTCTTTTGGCACTGCCTCGAAGCAGCTGGCAGCAGTTGAGAGGTTTTGACACTTAGGAGTTAATGAAAGTTGTGTTAAATGAACTGACTTTGAACTGAACTGAGCTTTTATGTTTGTCTGCTTATTCTCTGCATAAGGTCTTTTAGCCTGACACCTATGCCATCATGGATGTTTCACTCTGCCATCTTCACTGCATCATTAAAGAATTACTTTTGGTCCTCTTGGTTTTCTATGAGTGGACTTCTGGTTGTATCTTTGCCATATGTGTCATATTCAGTGCCACAAATTTCCTATGCCACCTTTTTTTGCTGGTTGATATCAGTTGACAGCTGCAGCTGAGATAGGAATTGGACCAGTATGTTGACCAGGGTTCCATTCCTGGTCCCTGTCTCTGTCGGACAAGACACTGAATCTGCACTGTCCCCTTACCCTTAGCTGTAAATGGGTACTGGCCTTGGCTGGGGAAGTAAGCCTGCCCGGGGTAAAAAGCTTTGCATTTTGTATCAGCAGTTATACATCTTCATGATGAAGTGGTATAGAGGAGAATTTTCTTAAAAAGAAGACCTGAAAATTTAGCTACAAATTGCCAGAAGGTACATTGAGATGCAAGCCTAGATTTGATCTGTTTTGGTGAATGAATATCTTTCTCCACTCTAATCCACTATGAAGCTAAGAGTGGTGATATAAAAATAAAAAATTTGCACTGTGCACAATTTCTCCAATCACAGCTACATAAGCCTGTAACTTCTTTTGCGTTGTCTGGGTGTCTTGGTGGCTTTCCTCACTCTTCTCCTTCTTGCACAGTCACTCAGTTTTTGAGAACTGTCTACTCCATGCAGATTTACTATAAAGTGCCATACTGTTTGTATTTCTTCATAATTGACGTAAATAAATTTATTTCATTATTTTGTAATTGGTGTCTGTAGCATGGCCCAAGCAGAGGGTCACCCCTTTGAGTCTGGTCTGCTTGAGATTTCGTCCTCAGAGGGAGTTTTTCCTTACCACTGTTGCTCTGAGGGTTAGTAAGGTTAGACCGTACTTGTGTGAAGCACCTTGAGGCAGTCTTGTGATTTGGCGCTATATAAATGAAAATAAATTGAAATTGAAATTGAATTAAAGTCCAAGACATATTCAGTGGCAGCTTTACCATCAGAGAGCCTCGTCCACAAACTACCACAAAAGTCTCCAAGGTGTCACTGATGTTAAAGGGGGCAATACATGGTATTAAGAACAGGGATATGTAAACCTTTGAGCACACCTATGTGTGTGCATGTGTGTGTGTGTATATATATATATATATATATATATATATATATATATATATATATATATATATATATATATATATATATATATATATATATATATATATATATATATATATATATATATATATATATGAAAGTGATTCCCATAGCTCACCTACAACCTGTCCCTGTCCAAATCTTAGAGGATAGGTCAAAACTGTAATAATCTGTCCTGTGGTCTACCACATTTTAGATTGGATCAGATTCTTTTGAAATTTGCACATCAGATTCTTACATATTTTCTGTCAGTCTGAGACCTGCATTTCCAGGCTCATGGTGCTTTATATCTCACATGTTTTCATAAACTATATTTGAAAATGTCATGTGAACAACCATTTGAAAACATCAGATCACACCAGTCAGTTTTCCGTAAACACTTCTGTGCGGAAAAGCCTATTAATTCAGCTATTCATTGACATCCATGTGAAGACGCCATTATTTCTGAAGTCAAAGACCCATGAATAAAAACCTCTAAACTTGAAATCTGAATGTAGATTAAGTGGGTAAAGACATAGAACAAAATATCCAGGATCTTCACAATCAGCATGAGTAGCATCATGGAGATTAAATAAGAAAAGCAAAAAGACCACAGCAATGATACAATAAAAAAGAACTTTCAAGGGTTTGCACTTCAACCCTTAAAGCAGACTAAAGAGTTCACTTCGGGTTTTCTCATGGCAATGATGAAGATGCTCACACAAGACCATTTGTACTTGAAAAGAGCAGAAACCCTGAGAACCACTTCATTCATTTTACATAAGCAGCATAAATAGTAGCTAATTAGTCTCAACAACTTGTATTTAAAACCCTTAAAGAGCTTATTCTGTCTCTCTCCATCTCATTCTGATGAGGATATCATTAAAGCTGACCCCAGTCTGTTTGACCTTGAGAGATCCTGCCATAGCAACAGCGTCCTAAGAACACACACTTTGAGCTCACAGTAAGTGCCATTGGGTTGAAAACTTTAGCTGTACACAACCTGACGTAGTTTTGGCCACTGGTTATGGCCTGTTTGTTGGAGACGTCCCACTTTTTCTCTGGGAAGTAGATGTAGAGGATACGTAAGACCCAAGACAAAATGGATGATTTAAAAAAAAAAATACAATAACAACGAATATCAGGCACTGGAGCCCATTATCCCTGCTGATCAAAATTATGTTTCAGCCAAATTCAGAGCAACAATGCACCGTGACACCAATGGAAACATAGTCTCATCCATACCTTCCCAACTTTTTATGATTTTGGATTGTAGCATGCCGCTTTGTAATAATGACATTCAGATGTTTTGGATTTGAGGATACCAAGCGATGAAAAAATTCTAGTGTCATTTTATCCCATTCTTCCTGCAAACATGTCTTAAGGTGTGCAACAATATGTATTTGCAATTGTATTTTTTTTTCCATTTCAAAATTCTCCATACATTCTGTATCGGGGATGGGTCAGGACTGCAATAAGGCCTGACCCATGGGCCTTATTGCAGAATAAGCTGGGTCTGTGCCCTCTTCTCCTGCAGCCATGCCACTGTAATGTGTGCAGAATGTGATTTTACATTGTCTTTTTCAGAAAAGATGCCATCTTGAAGGCAGCACTTGTCGCTCTGAAATATAAGTGAACCTTTTTGCAATAATGCTGCCAAGGGTACTGACATAAACACATACCAGCTTTAAAGTAACTTAAGCTGTGTTGTAAATATTAGTAGAAATTAAATTGATTAGTATTGTGTAGAGAATGGTGAATAGTTCTGTGGTAGATGAATGTTTGTGATATGCTCTGACTTTGTCTGTGAAAGTGATTTATTGTGGCAGAGGAATTTTAGAATATTGTGTAATTTCATTGTTAATTTATTTGATGTACCCAGGGACTGCAGATGGAAATTAGCTATTTGGCTATAATCTGGTGCAACTCATCTCTGTCTCATTGAGCTTAATGATGCTGTACATTGTCCCTTAAATAATCAAATAAACTAAACTAAACTAAATGACAGACACTGGTTTTTTGGCCTGTTGCTGATAACAGTCTGGACGGTCCTTTTCATCTTTGGTCCAGAAAACAAAGCATCCATTTCTTCCAAAAACAACCTTGAATGCTGATTGAATTGATCACAATACATATTTCCTCTGAGTGATGATCCAACCCAGGTGCATTCAACCCTAAATACACAACGGCACTTCTGAATAAGGTTTAACGTAAGGCTTCGTTTTTACAGAGTAAATATTTTAGTGGCAGTTGTGAATGTGACTCTGTTTTGTCGTGCTTGACAATGGTTTCCCAAAGTAATCCCCTGCCCATATGGTTATATCAGCTGTTGATGAATGGGAATTCTTGATGTAGTGCAGTCTGAGGGATCAGAGTTCGTGGGTGTTCAGCTTCGGCTCATGCCTCTACCCTTTAGGCAATAAAATTCCTTCAGATTCCTTGAATCTTTTAATGATATAATTCACTGTAGAGGGGGAAATATGTAAATACCTTCCAATCTTTCTTTGAGGAACATTATTTTTAAACATTTCTATAATTTTCTCATGCATTTGTTGACAAACTGGAGATACTCTACTCATCTTTCTTCCTCAAAGACTCCTTTCATAAATACTGCTTTTAGACCAAATTACAATCACATGTTGTCATCACCTGTTTGAAAGTACATATAATCAATAACCTCATTACTAGCTCTAAACTGCCCTCATACCAACATTTTTTTTTTTTTTGTTTGTACTTTCCATACATCCCAGCTTTGTCTGAGTTAGGGTTGTACAAAACCTGGAATAGTCCGTGCTAACTCAATCCCTTACTTATTTAAATTACTTTGTGGCATAAGTGACACTACAAATGTGAATGAAGAGATTCGAGTTTACCTGCCATTAATTCTGTATAATTTTTTGTGCCTAATACTAACTTACCAAATTTTGTTGCCTGACATAAATGCTGTTGACAGATTTTTTTTGCAAAGGAATGCATAATAGAAGAGAATTTGTAATCACAGTGTTTGCGCTGTGAGATCTTGTTTTTCTTGGTTGACCCATTTGATTTCTGTTGCTCTGTAAATCAGAAGTTTGATACTTTTATGGGACATTCCAAATTAATGTATTGGCCATGCTCAGTGTTTTTTTTTTGTTTTTTTTTTTTTGCCATGCCTCTGATTGATTTTCTCTCATTTCTTAGCTTCAAAATGTCTTGTTTTTCTCCAATAGACATCTCTCTGATCTTCATGTTTTTCAAGAGAGCTCCTAAGGTACAAAACTGGTAAGAGGAGGAAGGAGGACTTTTAAGGAGTGTCTTAAACAGACAAAACAGCTGAAAGACAGAGAGGAAGGAGAGATATTCTCTGTATGTTGAATGACAGTGATTCAGTAACACATTAATAATAATAATAATGTTTATGGTTGACCTGATCAGGAATGAGCTTACTTTTCTCACCCAGCGTATTAATGTAATAATGCTTGAGATGAAGGTCATCACAACATTGTGATTCCTGGGTACAGGAAAGATGTCAATTGCATGTAAATTCTATAACATTCATATAGTTATTAACATCAAAGTAGGCGATGTCAGCAGCCACAGCTTACAACACTCACCTGTTTGAAGAGAATTTTTCTTGTGTGCTGCAATCTCTGCTCTTGCTGTGGACTGCAGTATGTACCAGCACTTCTCACACTCGTCGCTTGTGTGCAATTACCAGCATGGAGAATAAACATAACAATAAGCTAATCAATATAATAATCGGCACATAAATGAGGTACATTCAAACATTTTGAAGCTGTGTAATAATTAA
The DNA here is from genome assembly GCF_902500255.1 of Thalassophryne amazonica. Classification (NCBI taxonomy): domain Eukaryota; kingdom Metazoa; phylum Chordata; class Actinopteri; order Batrachoidiformes; family Batrachoididae; genus Thalassophryne; species Thalassophryne amazonica. Next base: position 76,894,555 of record NC_047117.1, on the reverse strand, counting down.
TTTAATTTTGCGAAGTTTCATCATAATGACAAAAATATTTTCATGGTTACACATTTTTTAATACAGTTCGGTTGTATGATCGGTTGATTTTACTGCCCATTCATAACTAGAAGTGCAAAGCACATTTGTTTTTTAACTCTTTCCCTTTTTGTGACAACCAATCACAGCTGTTAGAAGACTGCGTCATACCTAGCAATGGGGTCAACCCCACCTCCTCCAAAAGATAAAAGTTTCTGTCCCCTCCTTACTCAGAGTTGCTCTCGGACACTTCCTGGATCAGTCTTAGCCTAAAGATTCCTTAGGCTAAGTTGGGAGCTTTCTGAGAGGACTCTGAGATGCTCTTTGTCTTGCTCTAAGACAATTGCAAACCCAGACACTCCAATTCCCCACTCATCTTTTCAAGTGAGAGTGTGAACAGAAACATCCATTCTTTTTGCATACTCCAATTATGGGTCGGGGGCTGGAGCCCATCTCAGCATTCCTTGGGTGAGAGGCAGGGCACACCTTGGACAGGATGCCAGTCTACTACAGGGCCACGTGTAGACGAAAAAACGCAATCACACTCGCATGCACACCTACGGTCACTTTAGAGTCACAGGTTCATCTAACCTGCAGGTCTTTGCAAGTGGGAGGAAGCAGTAGTAGTCTCAAATATTTGACTTGCTCCAATAAATGGTACACACTTTATACATTTATAAATACCAGCTCTGGATAAGCGGCAGAAAATGAATGAATGAATGAGTTAATGTGTGGGAAAAGGTGTACCCATGGTTGCTGTGTATATGAAATGTTTTTGACTAAGGTCCTGCTGTCTTCGTTGGTAAAATGTGAGGCTGAAAGCAAGAGTTCAAGAAGCAGTTAACATTTGACCAATCAATCTAAAAGGACACGCCTGGTCAAAGGAAACAGCTTTCAGTGAGACTGTATGTTGCAGTAGATTTGATCCCCTGCAAATTGGGCAATCTCATCCAAAAGGAGCAATGTTCAGTGTTGTTTAACAAGCCTATCTACGGGTCAATCAACAGATACGTAGATAACGTCATTGTTTTGTCGTGGCCTACAGAGAGGTAGTCTTGTGACCGACAAAATCATAGGATCAGTCTTGTAACCAGCCAGACATATCACTAAAAACAAGGTACTTAAGCCCCAAGCAGTTGTGTACCTAAAAACATTTTCCTTACCTTGAAAAACTAGAGATTTTACATGGCAGTACCCTGAAGTCAGTGTGTGTGTGTGTGTGTGTGTGTGTGTATAACTCTAAAGTGTTTTGAGTATTTGCCTACTTAGATAGAAAAACACATGGAAGTGAAGTCCATTTACGATTTTATTGCTGCTACAGGATACAGCTAAACATGCAATACTGCTGTTTTTGTGAACACCTTGATTCAGAAATTGTCCGCCCGTTGCACTTACATTTCCTTGTCTGTCTTTCTGCAGTTGTTTGAGATCACAGTGCCAATCACCCAGGGCACCAAGCCAGTTACTATCAGTGTGGCCAACCACACCCAATGCAGCTGTCTGTCCAAGCTGGACGTCTACAAACAAGTCCACAGCATCATCAGGAGGGCAGCACCTGAGTAAGTACTGAGAATCAGCATGTGGCTTTACATGTAAGCAGTGACCTGTGCATGAGCAGAGTTCCTGTGCAGCGTTTCTCAGCCGAGTGTGGAATCCATCTTCAGAAAGGATGAAAATGATTAAAAATGCACCACAAAGAGAAATCAGGAACAGTTTAACTAGAGAAAACAAATGCCAAGATTATGTGATCTTAGCACGGCAACCAGAGCATTTTATCAAAGGGAGCGCTCAGCTACTTATCTGAAGTTGACCCAAGAGGTCAACCTTCTGGGTCAGCCTTTGATTGAACTTTATTTACCTATAACCTGCTGCCTCGTAGGCTCCAGTCAGATGAAGTCTTCTAAACTTTTCTTTCTCCATTTTTAACTGAAGTAGAAGAATATATCCAATACTATCACAATCTCTGGATAAATACGCTGTAGCCTAGCTGAAATTCCCCATAATAAAAATATTTAAAATAGTAAGTCACTTTGGCTTCTCCTTCCATAAAATAAACTACAAAATAAACTATATGCACTCTCCCAAATAATAGAAAACTATTTTAGGAAAGTTTCTGATGTCATAGCATTCATGAAAAATGAGTTGATAAATAAAATATACTTTATTATGATCACAGCCCAAGAAGTTGGCTATAGTGTGGTGAATCATTCATTTCTCCTTCGAGCAATTTTGAAAAAACTGAGAAACATGTTTCAGTTTTCTTCTAAATGACATATATTTCATCCAGTTGCAGTTCATTATTGGTGAATACTGTCATTGTGTTGCATCGTTGTTTCCTTATTTTAGTAAAGTTACTGTCTTTATATAATATGTTGTATAATTGGCTTGGCACAAGCTTGGCTTTCGGTCCGCTTACACTGCTCCTAATATTAGAATGAGCGGAGTGCCTCCATCAATGAGATTTATATTTTGCTTTTAAAAAACATACTTAGAGTTACATTTTTACAATCTTACTGCACATTTTCAGGTAATTTTACATGTTGCCTGAAAAACAACAATCTTGGTTTTGAGTTTTTCAGACTAGCTAGCTAACTAACTCACAAATAACAGACACACAGATTTGGGCTTTAGAGAATTATGACTCATATAGACCTTTGGAATACGAGGTCTGTCAATAAAGTAACGGTCCTTTTTATTTTTTTCAAAAACTATATGGATTTGAATCACGTGCGATTACATCAGCCAACCTTGAACCCTTGTGCGCATGCGTGAGTTTTTCCACGCCTGTCGGTTGCGTCATTCGCCTGTGGGCAGGCTTTGAGTGAGGAGTGGTCCAGCCCTCTCATCTTTTTTTCATTGTTCAGGAATGGCTCAGAGACTGGCGCTTTGCTTTATCAAAATTTTTTTCAGAAACTGTGAGGCACATCGAAGTGGACACCATTCGAGAAATTCAGACGGTTTTCGGTGAAAATTTTAACGGCTGATGAGAGATTATGGAGTGTTGCTGTCACTTTAAGGACTCCCCACAGAGCCGCAGGGTGCGCCACGGTCCGAGCCGCTATCACCAGCCTGTTTCAAGCTGAAAACGTCCAAATTTAAGCCTCTGTTGACCCAGGACGTCGTGAGAGAACAGAGAAGTTTCAGAAGAGCTCGGGATCAGCAGTTTATCCGGACATTCCACTGTTAAAGGAGATTTTGTAATGAAAGACGTGCGGACGGATAAGCCGTTAGCACCTAGCTGCTCATGGCGCGGCGCCACAGCAAAACACCTGCAGCTCCGTGGGGAGTCCTTAAAGCGACAGTAACACTCCATAATCTCTCATCAGCCGTTAAAATTTTCACCGAAAACCAGCTGAATTTCTCGAATGGTGTCCACTCCGATGTGCCTCACAGTTTTTGAAAAAAATTTTGATCAAGCAAAGCAGCAGTCTCTGAGCCATTCCAGAACAATGAAGAAAAAGACAAGAGGGGTGGACCAGTGCTCACTCAAAGCCTGCCCACAGGCGAATGACGCAACCTACAGGTGTGGAAAAACTCACGCATGCGCACGAGGGTTCAAGGTTGGCTGATGTAATCGCACGTGATTCAAATGCATATAGTTTTTGAAAAAAATAAAAGGACCGTTACTTTATTGACAGACCTCATATATAGGTCTTTGGTATATATACAACCTGGTCTCACGGCAAGTCGTGATTCAGCAGCACGAAATATACATTAATCTATCGGTTTGTGATATTGTGATGAAAAACGCCTCATTTTTGTCACGGCAGCACAAATTCATTCTAATTCATTTCGTGATGGCTGCATGAAATTAAAAGTGAAGCGGGGGGGTTGGGGTGGTTATGATTAGGGTGGGGGGGAAAGAGTAAGATTAGGTTATATATATATATATATATATATATATATATATATATATATATATATATATATATATATGTCCCGAGGATTGTTGGTACTGGTACTTGTCACCAGATTCTATAATGTGAAGTGAATAAAGGTCTACATCTTTCTCTGGAGGGGGTGACAGTCCATTGCACATTACGTCCCCAGCCAGTACCTATTTACAGGTGGGTGAACTGTAGCCTGACAATCGGCTTGAATTAGGCTGGACACCTATCTCTCTCTCCTAGCCTGTGATTGGTTGGCGGCCGAAACGCTGACGTCAACGTTGGTCAGCCTCACTTTGTTCAAGTTTGGGGGTGTGGCGTGAGCGCTGCTCTCCTATTGGTTGTTTAGGAGGGGGAATTCCTACTCCTAAATGGTGGCCAGTATTCAGCCTAATTCAGGCCGGTTGTCAGGCTAGGTGAACTGAGACAATGCAGATGAATTTAGAGTTTAGGAATACTCAATCATGGCTGCATTTATCAATCAAAAATAGACAGTGATTACTGCTAAATGATTTGGCACCAACTGAGGCTTTGGTACCAATATACCAATCCACACTTCATCCTCATCCCATTTAAATTTAGCTGTTCTCTCACCTTACTGTGCATTTCCCAAAGTAGCAAAATGTGACAAATCAATCTAATAACCTTTTTTGTTAAGGACTAAAGTCCAAACAGTGATTTCAAGCTGCACAAATCGAAGTTATCTCAGCCAAAATAATGCGCTCATGCTTCCTTTCTCCTCCCTGGATGTTTGATTGAAGCTAGTCCAGGAATCTTCCTTTGATCAATGTGTTTATTTGTCTACAATCCTTAAACTGTCTTATGAGCAAAAGCTTAAAGTTAAAGGGCGTGCACATTCACATCAGAGAAATGCCATCGTTTTAATTTATTAATTTTTATGAGCTATTGATAGTGTTAGTGCCATATAGGCAGTGCCAGGATCATGACAAATGTTGATATTTGATAATAATTAAATAAAACGTGTATCTGCAGGAAATAGGGTCTTTGCTGCCACCCGGCTGGCATTCAGTGCAAATATCTGGCTTTTGTAAATTGAAACAAAATAAATAATTTTACAGAATGGAAGCAAATATATATTAATTTAGGTGCCACAAATTAAGGCAGCCATGTCTGAACAGACTGAAAATATTGTCAGTGAAACGTTTACACTTATTCCATAACTATAGAACTCAAATCATGGTGTGCAGTGGATTTGTCCAGTTCCTGGACTGTTTCAGGCACTTTGTCTTGGCTGCTCACTCATCCCGATGACTTTCACCTCAGCTTCCCCAACTACACTCTGTCAGCAATCACACACCTGTCCTGCATTAGCTTAATCGTGAGTCTGTGTCCTAATCTCTGCCCCAGATTTTCTGTCATGTTTACTCAGATTTTGTCTGCACTTTACATTTTTGTGAGAAATCTTATTGTCCTATTATACTTTACATGTGTTCTGTGTTACACACAGGTTGGACTTTTTCAATTCTTGGAGCTATGGATGGCTTGTGTTTTTTTGTCTCGATGAAGCTGCATGTCTTGTCCTGTTTGCTTAATACATTTATTAAACAGCTGTGTGGGTTGTGCATTTGGGTCATTGTGCACTTGTGCATATAGTCGGTTTGAAATGAAATGCATTTTTTTCCATTCCATCTTTACCCCATAACAGAGAATAATGTAAATTAAAATTAAAAATTAAAATTAAAAATAATGTAAATAATGTAAAATTGCTGTGGAAGTCGTACTCTGTCATGTTTGGTTTTTTCCACCTCTGTGTATCTCATTGGGTTTTTTGAATGTGCTGTCTTTGGGAAGGTGTCCAGTATCCAACAGGACTTGTCCTCCTGGTCAGGTGTGGAGCAGTAGGTCATGTCAATGCATCACTATGATAACCAGTGTGCACCACAGCGCCCCACCACCACCACTGCCCCCTCCACGGCCCTCAGTGCAGCATATTGGTAAGTACACTGTTCAGTTAAATCATCCATCCATCCATCCATTTTCTTCCGCTTTATCTGTAGTCGGGTCGCGGGGGCAGCAGCTCAAGCAAAGCCGCCCAGACATCCCGATCCACACACACCTCCCCCAGCTCCTCCGGGGGAACCCCAAGGCGTTCCCAAGCCAGCCGAGAGATGTAATCCCTCCAGCGTGTCCTGGGTCTTCCCCGGGGCCTCCTCCCAGTGGGACGTGCCCGGAACACCTCTCCAGCGAGGCGTCCAGGGGGCATCCGGAAAAGATGCCCGAGCCACCTCAACTGACTCCTTTCGACGTGGAGGAGCAGCGGCTCGACTCCGAGCTCCTCCCAAGTGACCGAGCTCCTCACCCTATCTCTAAGGGAGTGCCCAGCCACCCTGCGGAGGAAACTCATCTCGGCCACTTGTACTCGCGATCTCGTTCTTTCGGTCATGAGCCAAATCTCATGACCATAAGTGAGGATCGGAACGTAGATCGATCGTTAAATCGAGAGCTTTGCCCCCCTACTCAGCTCTCTCTTCACCACGACGGTCCGATACAGCGACCGCATCACCGTCCCTCACTCGTGAACAAGACCCCGAGATATTTAAACTCCTCCACTTGAGGCAAGGACACTCCACCGTCCTGAAGAGGGCAAAGCACCTTTTTCCAGTCGAGAACCATGGCCTCGGATTTGAGGTGCTGATTTTCATCCCGGACGCTTCACACTCGGCTGCAAACCGCCCCAGTGCACGCTGAAGGTCCTGATTTTATGAAGCCAACAGAGCCACATCGACTGCAAACAGCAGAGACGAGATTCTGTGGTTCCCAAACCAGAACCCCTCTACACCCTGGCTGCGCCTAGAAATTCTGTCCATAAAAATAATGAACAGAACCGGTGACAAAGGGCAGCCCTGGCGGAGGCCAACATGCACTGGAAACAGGTTTGACTTACTACCGGCAATGCGAACCAAGCTCCTGCTGCGGTCGTACAGGGACTGGATAGCCCTTAGCAAAGGAAATGCATCATACTGTATGATATTCACAAGTGCAACTCATCCTAAACCACTTCATGGATTGATGAGGATGTGCATGAAGGAGCATGATTATGGTCAGATGTCTTCAAGGGTAGATATTAGACTACTGGTGTTTTTAAATATGTAATTTGCATTTCCTGAGGCTTACTAGATGGACTGATATTGAACACTGCAGATACATCTGGACAATGCAACACACATAAGTGGCTGACAACAAGTATGGTGTCTTATTTCTACATCTCATAGCAAGAAGAAGGCTAAAACACTATTTTAGACGAACTTTGGCTCTGTGTTAGTGTTTCTCGCAGGAGTGTTCATGTGTTCACTGAGGAGGATTTACGGTTGCAATGGCGGATGCATGAATCTGTGTGTTTTTGTGTGTTTCACTATGACAACACTTGTTGGACTCAATGTAAACAAGCAAAAGATGGAAGAATTCTGAGAGCGTAGCGTGGCAGATTCCACAGCTACACACATACATACACAAACAAAACACATTCTAATATTTGCAGCTTTAATAGTAGGTTTATTTGAAATTCAAAAACAAATCCTTCATCCTTGTAAGGAACTATAATCGTGGTGATGAAACTTCTCCTGGATGCCAAAATGACAATTTATACACCATTTATTTAGATGGGCAGATTACCAAGAATAATTCAGTTTTTCCTTTTTGTGATTCTCCTCCATTATCTTTTCTTGGAAAACAGTTGTATTGTAACATTTACTTAACAAATTGTATTGCATATGTGACAAAGCACAAGGGGGTGACGGTGCTGACATCACCCCTGACAACAGCTAATGTTTAGCAACTGAAGCTTGAAAAACACACAATGCTGCATCTATAACATGTTGAATTGAGTTTGAAAGATAAGGGCATGTACAAACTGCATTTTTTGGGACATTGCACCGGAGTATCAGCATCTTTCCAAAAATACACCAGGAAGAGGAAAACATATATGTCACATGGGTCTGGAAGTCACATTTATTTTTGAAACATGTTGCTACTGCTTCATGCAATAAAAACAATTTAATAGGTGCGTTGTTTTATTTATAATGCAAACATACAATTACTGAGCAGAAGCTAATGTGCAAATAATTATTATTATAAGAAGAACTCAAGAGTAAAGTGCTTCTTGTTGCCACTGAACAGATGAAAATGCCAATGTGAAGTTGAACATGTGCACGTTTACCTCACTAAATATATAAAAAAAACGTTTTAAACTTATTATACATTTTTAAAACATTATAGTTAACCTTACCTTAGGGCCCTGTCCCACTGGCGTTTAGGAGGATTTGCGGATGGAATGCGCACAAAAGTGGCCCACATCCGCCAAACAACCGCAATAACCGTGTAACATTCCTGTATGAGTCGGCCGCCATCCGAACACGTCCGTGATCATCCGCAGAGGCACGCATGTCTGCAGCCAGGATTTTTGAGCGGCTCAAAAATCCTGCTGCGGATGAGATCCGCATCACTGCCTGAACACATACTGAAGACATACGCAGGACATACACAACCAATGCGCCGTATATCCTCTGTCATCTGCTGATATCCACAACCGACGGGTTGGCGCAGCTTGGCGGCGGACCGGGACAGCGTGCAAAACAGATATGATGCATGCCCAGCATGGCCACATCACTGTCGCAAATGGTATGTCGCACATGCAGACAGAGTGGGCACGGATGGAGCGAGTGCATCACGGCCGCTGTGCCCCTCATGGGGGCGCCTCCGCGGTCGTTTTCGCTTCTGTTCCCTGTTATATCCGCTTTTCTTCCTCATGTTTTCGCTGATCCACCCCAGGACATTTGTCACTTCCGCCCACCTTTGTTACGGACGCTCAGCTTTTGTCTCCTCATTTCATGCGCAAATCCTCCTAAACGCCAGTGGGACAAGGCCCTTAACCTAGCCATCTTCCTTGTTGCTGTTTTGGCTCTCCCACGTAGTGCAAACACATCGAGTGCAGAGTGCAAGATTATTCCCTCTTTTTGTTCAAGAATGTGGTCTTCCAGTCTGAGTGCATGATTTATTAATTCCACCCATTCTCTAAGACACATCCTTGTTATACAGATCTTTTATGGTAAATATGTGTAGACATGGTAAAAGTAAGAAGTAATTCCAGTACAGATCCTTAGGTCCATTGGGCTGATGGTACCCCTAGATAGCATGAAATGGATGGGCTTCTACAACTCCCCATAGATGGGATGCCAGTCCATCACAAGGTATGAGGGGCATTTGAGAAGTTTTGAACCTGACCAGAAAAATAAGGTGTAGTTTTCCATCTTTTGCATTCTGAGAAACCGACCTTTCTTCAGAATATGTGAAGGTTGGGTGTAATGTTGAGAAATGTTGGTTTCTCAGAATGCAAAAGATGGAGACCCACACCCTACTTTTTTTGGGTCAGGCTCAAAACTTCTCAATCACCCCTCGTTCTTCACTAGCCAATGCAAGTACCCATTTACAAGTGGGTGACCTGAGACAATGCAGAAGGTGGATATAGGTAGTGTGTAGCACAGACATGGAATCAAACTCCAATTAATGGTCCAACTCCTACCCCACAGAGCCACCTGTTCTTTTGGAGAAGATTCAATTTTATTTATTTATTCATTGCTTTTAGCTGTCCCCAGTTGCTTGGGGTCACCACAGTGGATCTGGTGGAAACCTGCATTGGGATTTGCAATGGATGCCCTTCTTGACATACCTCCAGGTCCACGTGGAAAAATGCATACAGATGTTTGTGTTCCGAAGCAGTTTCCCAGCCAAGTACTAATCAGGATCTCGTCCTCTTCTTGACTTCTGAAATCTGATGGGATCATGTGTGCACAGAGTGGTATGGTTGCAAGAGCAGATGAAATTAATATTCTGGTCAAAACACTGTTGAGGAACGTTTCAAAACCTATTTTAGAACTTCCAGAGTCAATCTCAAAATGGATACATGCTGAACACTGTTTTCAATCTGCTTTCAGCTCTTACAAAATTATGCGAAAATTATGTTTTTTCCTTGACACGGCCTGACTTCACAAGACTCATTAATCTCTATGTTGCTTAGCATTGTGATGGAAAGTGACTGTTCGAGGCTGAATTGAGATGTATGTTTGTTTAAATCTTCAGACAGTAGTCATGAGGTCACAGCGGAAGAATGTTGGAAAAAGACCGGAGAGGAGCACAAAAGAATGGGAACTAGGAGAAAACTACAATTAGCTGTATGGCACTGAAATAAAGTTTACATATAACTTTAAACTGGAAACATTGACACTGCTGGAATCATGCACCATGTTTTATTATTAATTTCATGAGCAATAGTGAGATTGTTAGATATGTTATGACTTTATGCTTCAAATTTTAACTTCTTCCGATGATGTGATGCGGCTTACCAAAAATCCAACATCCACTTTGGGAAGGTGAGTGTGATGGTGAAGAATGTGCCATATAAAAGTGTCAGGGAAGATTCATCCTCTGTGTCACCCTTAAATCCTTGTGTCTTTTTCACTGCTTCTACACAGACTTGTTTCTAGCAGATCTGTGTGGCCCGGATAAAGAACTGGATGTGGAAACATGCCAGTGTGTGTGTCGGCGAGGTGACCAAACTCACGACTGCGGACCGAATCGACACCTTGACCGAAACACCTGCCAGTGCATCTGCAAAGTCTCGACGGCTTCATCCTGTCCGCCGAACCACGTCTTCAATAAGGACACCTGTCGGTGCACGTGTAGCAGGACGTGTCCAAGGCACCAGCCCCTCAATAAAACAAAGTGCTCCTGCGAATGTAATGAGTCTCCTAATAAGTGTTTCCTAAAAGGCCGCAGATTTCACCAAGCAACCTGCAGGTAAGGACGAAGGCCTGCAGACAAATAATGTTTCCTTTCATTGTGATTTACTCTCATTTTTGTACTCTTCCCATTGTCAAGTACAGCTGTGAGCATTTGGATAAAGGAAATTGATGGGGCTATACAGATAGGTTGAACAGGACTGGGAAATATCCCACATTGTTGGCTCTCAAGTGAAGAAACCAAGGGCCACTGAAGAGATCCACTCTACGAAGGAGACGTGCATGGTCATTGCAATGGTGTAGGCCAGTGTTTGTGGACATTTTGGGAATCAGAGGAGTCCAGAAAACTCACATGGCCTTCTCTTATGTCAATGGAGCCTTTGACTATTTTGTTCCTCTTGCTGTCCAGTTTTGACCAATTATAAAACCGCAACAAACTCAAACTGTGGAGCAATACTGCCTCAGAGACCTGTACCCTGTGTCACAAAGGGCGAGGCACCCTGTTGTCTTCATACTGGCAGTCACTGCAAATGGTAAATGGACTGCATTTATATAGCACTTTTCCAATCTGCATCAGCCGCTCAAAGCGCTTTACAATAATTCCCTCACATTCACCCGATGTCAGTGTTCTGCCATAACAGGTACTCACTGCACCCGGAGCAACTAGGGGATCAAGAACCTTGCCCAAGGGCCCTTAGTGATTTTCCGGTCAGGCTGGGATTTGAACCGAGGATCCTCTGGTCTCAAGGCCAACGCTTAACCACTAGACCATCACCTCCCCTGCAAATGTAGACTTGATGAAATAGCCAGATTCTTAGTGTAGTGATGGAAGTTATCCATCCCTGATGTAACAGAATCAACCAAGAACCTGAACAGAAGTCAGATTGTGCCATCCCATTCCATAAGGAGCGTATGACTCCTCCTCAGTAAGTCCATAAAGCACTACACTTTAAGCTGGTGGTGGGGCATGTGACTCCAAGGTGGCTGCTGATGTTGTAGGTGTCCTCCTCATTTCCTTTGCCCTGGTGTTGTGATCTGGTGAGAGGGAGCAAGGTAGGTTCTGCTTGTTGAAGTCATAGTGCCTTGAGAGGAAATTATTGAGGAGGCGTATGAGTGGAAGAAGTTCTGTGAGGAAAAAGGCTGGGAGTGCAATGTCCTTTCAGTGGAGGTAGGATGCCATAGTTTCATTGGGTGGACAATGGTATCCTTCTTCTCAAAAATAGGACTAAATTACAGCACACTACGGTAAGTCATGCCTTTTGCTGAATCTGAGAAGCGGCTGAACAAGTTGGACATGGACAAAAGCCAGATTGAATTGATAAGATGTAAAACTGATGGAACCAAGGGCTCATGTCGTGTGGTACCAGGTGTGATACCTTTCTCTGAACTTTCACCACCTTGATGGAAATAAAGGGTCTATTTACTAATATGCAGCTTGGCTTCTGAAGTGACGTGACACCGTCCAGCATCTTGAGGCCTCTGGTTGCACGAGGATGGCAGTCTTGCCAATAGCCGGCAAAACTATATATTCATCCCCAGTTGGCGCCTGATGAGGAAAGCGTTTAGTAACTGCGAGTTGTATGATTTCTCTATATGTGTGTGGTTTGTAACTTGATATTGATTAGGATCTTAAATGAAATAAAATCTGTGTAGGCCACAAATGCACCAGCCACACAGCTGGTTGCAGTTAAATAAAAAGGTAAAAAGTTTTCTAACAGCAACTCAAGCTCTTTGAAAAAGTCATCCAAGGAACAAAATGTAAACAATGAATAAATAGCATTATTTTTCCATACTGTAATTTTGCTTCATTTTTGCAAATCCAGCTACTTATTTGTATTCATGTTAAGTGCCAATATTTGTATTTCTGTGCTTCAGAGTAGTCAGACTGTGCTGTGGCCAGAGATCTTCGTGGCTACGTGTGGCTCAGCTGGTGTAGGTGGTTATTGCTGTGAACCCGGCCTGTAATGTAAGACCTCAGTCTGCTAATGACTTCTCCTCGCTGTCACTTAACAATTTCCTCTCCCTGACCTGGCGGAAACACACACGCGCATACATCCATCTTGCCCAGCGCTGACCCTTTGTGACCCCTCTTGAGTGATTTTATGAGTCGAGCAAAACAGTAGAAACATCGTGTCTGGGATCAGGCGCTGGCATGTGTTTAAAAGAGGGCGTGCGCGTGTGTTTGTAGTCGTCTGTGCATTTCATCACGGGGTTAGAGGTCTCCCAAAGTAGCCGTGAAATATTCTGCATCATTCAGTGACACCCGGAGAAGCACAATCACGCTGCAGAATCAGTGTCGTCATAATGAAGTGCGTAAGATGAAGCTCTCCATCACTTTGTGAGACCTTCTGTATTCGTGTAATCAGTTGAAGGATGGATAAACTGGCCCTGGCTCCAGGTTGAGGTTTTGGAGGCTGGTGCCCATTCTGGATGTTAAGCTGTTGGCAGCGGTTTTCAGTCTTTATATTTTGTGGAATTAGTGTCCACAAAATCTAAGAATCCACTGTTCAACTGCTCCATAAAGGTAAACAGCAGTAACTGTATCAGAGGTCAAGCAGAAATGAGCGTCGATATCCAGTACTTGTGGAAAACTGAGATGTTTAATTATTGGCAGTAAATCACTGGTGCAGCCTGTAAATGTTACTGCTATGAGATGACCTTGACAAATCGACACTAAAATGGTTACTGCCTTTTTAAAGGCGGCCATGGTTCTGACTCATGTCTAGTAAACCTTGGTTGTACTGAGGCCCTGTTGTCTCATATCATAAGTTCAATCACACAAGTACAATGCCTAGAAAGCTGGCCTTCTTAGCTTGGAGCTGGCCCCAAACCCACGGGAGGAAAAATTGAAATGCAGCTGAATTTAAAATAAAGTGGTTGATCTGGTGGGCACTGGTTGATTGTGCCGGTCTACCAAAACCAGAATGAGCAAGATGTACTATTTAGTAAAGGGAAAATAATTTATGTTTTAGTCCATGAGCCCCTCATCAATTTTGACCAAATCGGTACCATTTAAGGGGAGTAAACAACACTTTGAATCCAGCCTCAGTGTACCATGGCCTACACAAAAATGCATGATAGCCATCCCAGGATGGTAGCTCTAGAACAGACAGGGGTCAATGAAGAATTACACAGAGGTCAAACTTTAAAAATGCTCCAATCATGATGAAAACTATATCATATTACTTGTCTGATCATAACAATTCCAAAAAGGTATAGTTTGGACTATCTGTGATGGAATGGTCTGGAGTTATGGGGTAAAAACACCAAAAACGGTGACAAAGGTCAATTTCAGTTTGTACAGGGGTCAAAAGTTAAAGTTGCTAAAATTCAGTAAAAATTATGCAAATTATTGTTTGGGTTAATAGGGTTCTAATAAGGAATACTTTGCACCATCTGTCATGCTTAGTTATCATGTTACAGGGCAATATATGTCACATGTCATAGAATCCAATAGATGTTAAACTTGTTTGACCTTTACCTTGGAGACCAAACATTCAACACAGTCAAAACTATTCCATTTATTAATCCTTTTATTTCAACCAATATTTTGCATCATTTTGTACTGAAATTGGAGCAACTTTAACTTTTGACCCCTGTACAAACTGAAAACTGACCCTTTGTCACAATTTTTGCTGTTTTTACCCCATAACTCCAAAACAAGGGTGTCTATAAGTGCACGTGACACCAGGACACCCTGAGCTGGAGGTCGATGATCGACTTTGTAGTCGTATCATCTGACCTTCGGCCACGTGTCTCGGACACTCGAGTGAAGAGAGGGGCTGAGCTGTCGACCGATCACCACCTGGTGGTGAGTTGGATCCGCTCGGAGGGGAGGAAGCCGGTCAGACCTGGCAGGCCCAAACGTATTGTGAGGGTCTGCTGGGAACGACTGGCGGACCCTCTGTCAGCGAGGTCTTCAACTCCCACCTCCGGGAGAGCTTCTCTCAGATCCCGGAGGAGGTTGGAGACATGGAGTCCGAGTGGTCCATGTTCTCCACCTCCATTGTCGATGCGGCCGCTCGTAGCTGTGGTCACAAGGTCTTTGGTGCCTGTCGCGGCGGCAATCCCTGAACCCGGTGGTGGATGCCAGAAGTAAGGGATGCTGTCAAGCTGAAGAAGGAGTCCTACTTGTCTTTGTTGGCAGGCTGGACCCCGGAGGCAGCTGACAGGTACCGGCAGGCCAAGCGTGCCGCAGCCCGTGCGGTCGCAGAGGCAAAAACTCAGGTCTGGGAGGAGTTCGGGGAGGCCATGGAGGAGGACTATCAGTTAGCCTTGAAGAAATTCTGGCAAACCATCCGACGTCTCAGGAGGCGGAAGCAGCTCTCCACCAGCACTGTCTATGGTGCGGGTGGGGAGCTGTTCACCCTGACTGGGGATGTTGTCGGGCAGTGGAAGGAATACTTCGAGGATCTCCTCAATCCCATCGTCACGTCTTCTGAAGAGTAAGCAGAGACTGGGGACTCAGAGGCAGACTCATCCATTACCCAGGCCGAAGTCACCAAGGTGGTTAGAAAGCTCCTCGGTGGCAAGACTCCTGGGGTGGATGAAATCCATCCTGAGTACCTTAAGTCTCTGGATGTTGTGGGACTGTCTTGGCTGACACGTCTCTGCAACATCGCGTGGCGGTCGGGGACAGTGCCTCTGGATTGGCAGACTGGGGTGGTGGTCCCTCTGTTTATGAAGGGGGACCCGAGGGTGTGTTCCAACTACAGGGGGATCACACTCCTCAGCCTCCCCGGTAAGGTCTATTCCAGAGTACTGGAGAGGAGAATTCGACCGATAGTCAAACCTCGGATTCAGGAGGAGCAGTGTGGTTTTCGTCCTGGTCGCAGCACACTGGACCAGCTCTACACGCTCCATCGGGTGCTAGAGGGTTCATGGGAGTTCGCCCAACCAGTCCACATGTGCTTTGTGGATCTGGAGAAGGCGTTCGACCGTGTCCCTTGGGGCACCCTGTGGGGGGTGCTCCGGGAGTACGGGGTCCGGGGTCCTTTGCTAAGGGCTATCTGGTCCCTGTACGACCACAGCAGGAGCTTGGTTCGCATTGCCGGTAGTAAGTCAAACCTGTTTCCAGTGCACGTTGGCCTCCGCCAGGGCTGCCCTTTGTCAATGGTTCTGTTCATTATCTTTATGGACAGAATTTCTAGGTGCAGCCAGGGTGTAGAGGGGGTCTGGTTTGGGACCCACAGAATCTCGTCTCTGCTGTTTGCGGACGATGTGGTTCTGTTGGCTTCATCAAATCAGGACTTTCAGCGTGCACTGGGTCGGTTTGCAGCTGAGTGTGAAGCGTCCGGGATGAAAATCAGCACCTCTAAATCCGAGGCCATGGTTCTCGACCGGAAAAAGGTGCTTTGCCCTCTTCAGGTCGGTGGAGTGTCCTTGCCTCAAGTGGAGGAGTTTAAGTATCTCGGGGTCTTGTTCACGAGTGAGGGATGGATGGAGCATGAAATCGACAGATGGATCGGTGCAGCATCTGCAGTGATGCGGTCGCTGTATCGGACCGTCGTGGTGAAGAGAGAGCTGAGTAGGGGGTAAAGCTCTCGATTTACAGATCGATCTACGTTCCGATCCTCACCTATGGTCATGAGATTTGGCTCATGACCGAAAGAACGATATCACGAGTACAAGCGGCCGAGATGAGTTTCCTCCGTAGGGTGGCTGGGCACTCCCTTAGAGATAGGGTGAGGAGCTCGGTCACTCGGGAAGAGCTCGGAGTCGAGCCACTGCTCCTCCACGTCGAAAGGAGCCAGTTGAGGTGGCTCGGGCATCTTTTCCGGATGCCCCTTGGACGCCTTGCTGGAGAGGTGTTCCGGGCATGTCCCATCGGGAGGAGGCCCCGGGGAAGACCCAGGACACGCTGGAGGGACTACGTCTCTCGGCTGGGTTGGGAATGCCTTGGCGTTCCCCCGGAGGAGCAGGGGGAGGTGTGTGTGGATCGGGAGGTCTAGGTGGCTTTGCTTGAGCTGCTGCCCCCGCGACCCGACTCTGGATAAAGCGGAAGAAAATGGATGGAACTCCAAAACATTCCATCACAGATAGTCCAAACTATACCTTTTTGGAATTATTATGACCAGACAAGTAATGTGATATTGTTTTCAACATGATTGGAGCATTTTTAAAGTTTGACCTCTGTGTAATTCTTCACTGACCCCTACCTGGCTACAGCTACCACCATGGGATGGCTATCATACATTTTTGTGTAGGCCATGATACACTGATGCTGGATTAAAAGTGTTGTTTATTACCCTTAAGTGGTACCGAAAACCTGCTTGGCTCATGGACTATTTGGGAATGGTATTTCAATTAAACACATTACAGTAGCATCTTTGTTACATTTTTGTAACACTCAACAACAGTCCTCAGTTTCAATGTTATTTACTTAATTTCTTCTCTCACATTCATTGATGGCAACTACTAACCTTTGGTCCTGGTTGCTTAACGTTGATCATGGTCTGTCATCCTGATTCCTTATAGTTGATCATGTTGATGACCTTTGATCCCAATCCTGATCTTTGATCCGGATCAGTTATCTTTAATACGAGACTTTTATCTTTATTGTTGACCATTTATCCTGATGGCTGTGCTTTGATCCAGATTGCTGAACTTTGATCCTGATATGTGATCTTCATCACTCATCTCTGATCCTGATAACTCATCTGTGATACAGTTTGGTGACAGTGATCACTAATCTTTGTTCCCAAACTTGGGTCTTCTTGACTGCTAAGGTTTGATCCTGATTGCTGACCTCTGATCCTAAGCTGTGATACTGACAACTCATCTCTGGTCATATTTATGACCTTTGATCCTGATCAGTCATCTTGACTTTTGATCTTTATTGCAAACATTTTACCTTGATTGTTAACCTTTGATCTGGCTTTGATATTGGATGGATCTCGACGAGTTATTTAATCAGTCAATCAATTCAACAGTCAATTATGATCAATGGATTGATAAAATATCAGCAATCGGGGATCAAACATCAAAGGCAGGATCCACACCAAAGTGGATTCTTCCGTGTTCATATCTTTAAAAGATATTTTACTGACAAGCTGTCAGGTCAAACAAAATAAAACAAAACAAACTCATTCACTGGTGTCTGGTGGCAATGAATCTAAATTGAATACAAATCTGTAATATTAATTAATGGGTTGCACAACAGCTCATCCACAGTAGCACAAATACAACATTGAAAAGCAGCCTAACCTGCAGTACTCTGAACACGTCACAACTCTGTTTTGTGGTTGACAATAAACATTTTTTTTTCTTTCTATCCCATCCTAGCTGTCACAGGCCTCCCTGTGAGGTCCGAAGGAGAAAGTGTGATCCAGGTTTCTCCTTCAGCGAGGAAGTGTGTCGCTGCATCCCGTCCCACTGGAGACGACTGGACTAACCGATCCAACAACAACGTGCTGCTGCTGATGGGATAACGAACTAAACTAGGATTGATCACCCGCCCCCGGTAGAACTGCTGGTCATGAGAATCCCCACGAGCTGTGCTGGCAGCGAAGAGTTTGGGAAAATGCAGATATGGGTATCTGGGATTTAAGACATGCACTCAGTCGTCTCAGCTAGAACGACGTTCGAATGGAGTAACTGAACAGGGTCGACGACGGGAAGAAACGACTGAGAAAGTCAGTCAACATTTTTAAAATACTGTTGAAGTAAGTTTTTTAAAATATTTGGGGATTTTATCTTATTAATTATGTCTCATTATTCTTATGTCAGATATGGATTATATAATTTATTAAATGTTTTTCAACCTGTCTATTGCAAATTCAATCTTTTCCAAGACAAAACACTGTGAACCATATTTTTGTATCATTGTAAAGTATATGTTGTAAAATAAAGTATACTGTTTATTGTATATTGTTATTTATATGCTTTGTATCAGTGTATCTTACTCTCTTTATTGTGCTCTTCAATTTCATAATCACTCACTGTTTTTTTCAAATAATCAGTTGTGTGTCTTTCCAGCTTCCTGAAAAACTGTAAAATCAGCAATAACTTTATAAAACAAACAAACGAAAAAACTTTAAAAGCTGGAAGTTTGCTCTTCATCCAAACTGTAAAAAGCTTCTGCATGGTGTTATCTATTTACTTCACCAGTATGTGTCTCCTTATCATCTCTTATGGAGAACACCTTTACCAGCGGTGCCCAACCTTTTTTGAACTGAGATCTACTTTTAAAGTTGACAATGTACCGAGATCTACCAAGCCATATGGAATGCCACAGCGTAGCCGCAATATATTGTGCACCAATATAATAACACAATTTTCTGGCAGCTTTTAGCAATAATAATGCATCATTGAAGTAAATGTGCATGGTGGAAAAGAATAAGCACAAGTAGGCCTAGGACTGACCTCAAGTTGGAAAAGTTGTTCCCTACCTTAGTGGGACTTCTGGCCTCCGAGAGGAGGAAGCTGGTCTCTCATAGTCCGGACAGTAGGAGCTGAGTGCAGCTGTAAGCAGGCACTCAGACACTCTTTGTCTGCATTCGCCCTATTGACGTTTCAAATCCCGCAAAACCTCGGAGAGGTCACCGCGCTGCGAGATCTCAGTAACACTGAGAACTGCATTGAGATGCTCTGATCGGGCTCCACTTTAACCGCTGCACACGGACAACACCATTAACATTGCAACATAAAACTATTTTTATATTGTGCCTAAAACTCTTGTGAATATATTCTCTGGGTTTATAGACGTTGTTATTGCGTTTGTTTTATGTAAACATGCGAGAATCACAGGTTGTCTCTCTGTTATTTTCAACGGGAGCTACTGTGAGCTACGCTCGCTTCCTGTTCATGTCGTTCTGGGGGACAGTGAAGTTTGCTCTTTAACGTCTTGATTATTGTTCTTTATAACACTGTTTGTCCTCTTTGTTCCAGACTAATATATATAATATGTCTGAAATTTGGTTTGCGTTTATTAAATTCCATGCAGATTAAACGTCGCAGACATGGATTATTTGTTAGAATTGTTTTAGTAAGTTTTCAGGCTATCAAACATTTAATCTCTTATTAACGTGACGAAAAGCATAAATAATTACATTTTTGTAGTTTAATATTCATTGATAATTGTCATCATGTATCCACATGATCTCTATGTTGTTTGACTGCAGCGTCTCTGGCACGCAAGGGATTATGGGATACGTCAATAGGGCGACTTAGATTCCAGATTTGGACATTCATGTCAGGTGTTGCTCTGGATTTGAACTCAATGTCATTTTTCAGTGTGAGAATCCAGTTTGAAGAGTGATGCCACTTTCGATGATATACAGTCCACATCTATATTTTCCCCAAATGGAAAACAGAGAAAACTGACAACAGCCTTTTTGGATGCAAAGTCAGTGAAGCGCCTGTCAAATTCTGACAAGATGCTCTGCACGTGATCATCATAACGTGCACTCTGAGGCTCCACAGTCTTTGTCCTGGTGCTTAAGTTCTGTGTCCATGTGTGGAAAGTTCTGCAGGTCACACTGTTCCAACCTGCTTGATAGCATGTGTAATTTGCTTTTAAACTTGCTTTCAAATCCAAAAGCTGTGCATATTCAGCATAGTTTGAACGTTTCAGAAAGTTACCTCTGTTGAGCCACCTAACGTCTGTGTGCAACAGATGTGTGTCTCCTCCAGCTGCGAACACAATAAATGCGTCCTCAGACTCCTGGCCTGAACAGAACACTGCAATCTTCTTTGCCACATTCATCAGTCTTCATATTTATGGACCATGAATTATTGTGTTGCTCGCTGACTTTTCAAATCCTGGACTTTTTGAGCGAGCAGAGGGGATTTAGCCATGTTAGTGTTAGACGTTGCCATCATATTTCTTGTGAATCGTCTGAAATGCCGCTCCAAATTCCCTTTCTTCAGTAAAGCCGCATTTACATTGCAGATAAGCCAGATGGATTTGCCATTCGAATAAATGAAAATATAATACAGGATAAAAATTATATTTTTTCTTATCCACCATAGAAGAAGAGCTCTTCTTCTACTCTGGCTTTTAATGGCAGCCGGAATCCTTGATGGTGCGTTGCTGCCACCTGCTGCATCAGTCTATTATAGCAGCACAAAATCCTCTTGAGTCCAGTGACAGATTTTTATTTTTTTTTCCATGTGATTGACTGGAACTCAGCCCACGATCGACCAGTCGATTGCGATCGACTGGTTGGGCACGCCAGACTTACACTAAAGCCATGTTGTGCTGTGGAATTTCTCTTAAAATGCCAATTGCCAAACATTGGCTGTGAACAGCATGTTGATAATCTTGTGTTTGTATGTCGATGTCATTTATCCTGCTTTGTCACAAACATGTTCTGGATAGACACTGTTTCAGAATGACTTTCAGGCAAAGTATGCTGATACTGTTTCAGCAGATACAACTTTTTTTAACTAATGATACTGCAAACAGTTTTTGGTGTAAGAGTAATTCACAGCCTGTGTTCTCGTGGTGGGGGCTGGACTCTGTACAGTGTTGCATTTCCTCCTACAACAATAGTGGAAGAACTTTAAACTTGGGTCTTTTGGTCAGATTTTCATGATGTCATACAGATCCTTCCTGAAGTACCAGAAAGACAGTGAAAACATGTAAAAAAGAGTGCAAAAAGGAGAACCTTTACCTCCAGATTGTTATGGCGTCAAATGTATATCTGTTTTTAATATCATAAAGACAGTTTGATAAATATGATCTGAAATGAGCCAATTTTTGTGCATTTAAGATAGATTTTCTCAAAGCTGCAAGACAAGCTTTCATAATAACATGTGGTTAGTCTCTACGACAGACTGGCGTCCTGTCCAGGGTGAACCCCGCCTCATGCCCTATGACTGCTGGGATAGAGGAAGCGGGTACAGGAAATTAATGAGGGAATGAATGTGGCTAATATGACAAATAGTAACATGCACTTTTACATTATATACAAACATGCCTACTCAAGCTGATAGTCACCATTTAATATTAATGTTTTGTTCAGTAAGAATAAGGGCGGTACGGTGGCTTAGTGGTTAGCACTATTGCCTCACTGCGAGAAGGTCCCAGGTTTGCTCCAAACCTGGTCCATTTCTGTGTGGAATTTGCATGTTCTCCCCATTTTTGCATGGGTTTGCTCCAACTGCTCTATCATCCTCCCACTTCCACAGACATGCAGGTTCGGTGACTTAGTGACTCTAAATTGACAGTAGGTGTGAGTGGGAGTGGCAATCAATATGTATTAGTCCACTGACGGCCTGTCAAATGTGCACTAAGCCTCTCGCCCAGTGACCATTAAGTGGAAAAAGCAGATTTAGATGGATTGGTATTAACAATAAATAATGATGCTGTCACATAAACGACATGAGCTCTTGTGATGACAGACCAGCTCGAATAAAAGAAACACGGATAAGCTTGGGAGCAGCTTTGCATCAGATGAACCACGGGGGTGGGGGTGGGGATCATCTTCCGTGAACCTCTCCTAGAGGCAGACAAATGGATTGGTGGATTGGTACCTCCTCACTTCCTTTCTGGATATTCTTCAACAATGACTCCTCTTCACAGAGTGTTAAGAGACTATGGTAGAGTAGATATGAAAGTTACCTTTATGTAATCCACATAAGGTTACCGGACAGAAGTTTTTTTCCGATGCTGATGTCTTTTCGGGAGAATGAAGGTCCAAGTCTTTAAAGTCCTGATGTGTCCTGGATTACTATGTGGTTGTGACACTTGGATGCTAACCAGTGACTTAAGGCAACGACTAGATGTCACTGGTACTGAATCTCTTTGGAAGATGACACTGGAATGATGTATCAACCAACCGGTTACTCAGAAGATGAGTATTTCTTGCATTCTCATTGGGCATGCAGCTGCTTCAGTGTTGAGGACCCCAATAGGTAGAGAAGGTCAATAGGATGCCCGAGTTTTACCTGGTTACAGCAGATAGAATGTTATTATTAAGAGGTGGGGAAGAGACCGGTTCTCTGCCCAGGTGGTTGCCATCTAAGACCCAAGGTGTTTCCGTAGTATAGTGGATGGGCCAAGGCATGGCAGCAGAACACACCTCCCAGAGAAGACCTGAATACGTATAATTTAAAAGCATTCATCGAGTTCTGAAATAAACTATATAGCATTAAGAAAAAATGATTGTGCTCAATAATTCATACGGTCATAAAGTCAACAGTGCCTTGTGATCCACAGTGAGAGGAGCTGCACCCAAAATTACTGCTCTCTGGACAACCTGCAAGAATAGGGAGCAGGAACTGACACACTGGAGAGGAGTTCACTGTACTCACTGAATGGCCAACACTAGCCTCAGACTGCTCTATCCACACGCACACACACACACACATGCACACACACACCAGGATAACATGAGAAATGACAGTGTTTCAACAATTAATGTTGTACATCTGGAGTAGATTTTCCAGTCTATCAACCTCTGCAGCACCCCACGTCTCTGCGTACAGACACAACCTGCTAACCTTTACACTACTGAGCAAAAAAATACATACAATAATGCAAACACACAGACATGTGGTGCCTGAATGACTTCCATGCCCAACACATCCATCTGGGAGAAGCCGATTTGATGCTTCAAAATGTGTGTCTGCCTATGAGTCAGGCTGACAGCTCGATGTGTGATGATTACAATTTAATTGTTGGAAATATGTGTTACAGAGACGCTGCTGAATAATAACAGGTATTTAGGCATTCTGTGTATTTTAATTTTCAGAAACTAGGAGATGTTCCAACACCATTAAAACCTTTTCAGAGTTTCAGTCAGACATAATGATGTTAGTTGCTGACAACTAAAATCATTATGTTCTTTCATAACAACTAACTTTTGCTGACATTTATGTGGGAAAAACAAGTTCTGCCAGAGAACAAAAGAGAACAGAAATTTTACAGCAGGAGTGTTTTTAACATGATATATATTTCATTTATTAGTGCACTTTGGTGGAATTTGTTGAATGCGTCTTTGAAAAATGTACATAATGCAATACCAAGGAAGCAAAGAGAAAAGTTAATATAAATGAATAAAGCTAACAACAATAAAATATAAAGCCATTGCTACATTCACACTGGTGATGTGATGTTGTTTTCACTGATAATTCTGCCACTAGGGTTGGGTATCGAGAATCGATTCTTTTTGAGAATCGTTAAGAAATTATTCATAGCGACATCAATAGCCTTTTTGCTTAACGATTCCATTATCGGTCCTTCAGAGTGCCGCTGTTTTTGACTGTGTTTATCAGGAAAATGATCTTTTCTCTACGTTGATTGCAGACCCTGCAGCGGGACTGTAATCAACCACTTCTTCAGCGCAGCTCTGCTTGAAGCTTGAACCAACAAAGCAGTGCTCTGACCTGCTGCTTCGCTGGTTCTTTGCTTCACTGCTTTTCAGAAGCCATTTAAAGATGTCAATCATGAGTCACTTTTGTGCTGATTAAAGTCACTAACTGTGACTCTTGTCTTGAAACAAGAAACAAGAATTGTCCTCCGTTCCGTTGGCACAGCTCCAAACCCTGTGCCGCTCTATGCTGAGTCAAGTTAGAGTCCGACTGGAATTAATAACTTCAAAGCGAATCACCGTTTTAAATCAAATGACACCTTTCCAAACGTTGTAATGCAAACAATGAACTACAATTGACCAAAATGTGTTTTTCCTCCCAAAATGAGACATCCTGCATTCTTTATGAATTACATTGATGCTGACTTGCAGCGCAGCCGGCTGAGCTCAGTTCAGAGGCTATGTATGTAGTTAAATTTGTGCTTTTAATGTCTGAAAGGAAATGCTTTTGACAAAAACTGAAGATTTTGTTTATTTCTATTTATGTCCAGAGATCAAGGATCCACCATGTAGAGTTTATTATGTCCAGAGTTTAAGGATCCAGTGACCAATTTCACATTTACTTTAAGACTCAATAAAACATTGTTGACATAGAAAACCTGTAAAGCCTACTTTTAGTACACAGAAAATTCACAAGAGGTATTGATAATGGAATCGATAAGGAATCAGATCAATAAGCGGAATTGAAAATGGCATTGATATTGATAAAATTCTTATCAATACCCATCCCTTTCTGCCACTGCTGGCCTTTCAAAGCAGCACAGTGACTTTACATGCTGGTGAAAGTTAAAAATTTTGACTTCCAACTGCCACAGCTTCAAGGACAACAAACTAGACACTAATTTGTTGTGAACGATGGTGAAATTTGGACTGCGAGACATATTTTCATGCCAGGAAATCAATGTCTTAAGTTAGTTTAATGGGTGAGTTGTGTCTGTAATATCACAAAAAACTGGACTTTTAAAGCAATTTTTTATAGCCTGTGTTTAATGTAAAGTGCAAAAGGCTGGAACATTTCAAGCAATATATAAAACAGATGCAGGTGTCAATTTATTATGTTTAAGGGATGTCATCATTATATAACATAGCACAAAATCACAACTGATTGGCTGATGTATACACGCTTTGAATCACCTCTGTGGCAGAAATACTTGGGAATTGTCTCTGAAAGACTGTATATTTGATGACTATGAGGTTCATGGTCCAGTGGTTAATCAGTTTAAACACTCATCTCAATGTTCTGACCACGTTTGGTGAAAATGAATGATACCAACAGTGTTCTAAAGAACCTCCCAGGAGGAAACCTGTGAAACGATAATTTTTTTGATCGGGTTGCCATATCCCACTGCACCGCTCACAAGGCAACAAGGACCAGCTAATTGCATTCAAGCATTATTCCTGAAAAGGTAACAACGGTTTCACTTTAGGCCCCGTAACAACTTAATTAAGGTCACAAGGAAAGAAAGTAAAAATCATGTTATTCCTCAAGCATCATGTGAGTAATAAGGTTTGGGAACCCTTGATTTAAATGACACAACTAACATTTTAAACATCAGCTTGAGGTGAGAAACACGTAACAAAAATCAAGCAATTTTTTTACATTATCTCTCACATGCCAAGTCAGAGAATTTAAAGAGGTGTTTCTCTCTCTCTCTCTCTCTCTCTCTCTCTCTCTCTCTCTCTCTCAGTCACATTCGTTTCTTCAGAGCTCCCCCTGCAGCTCGGAGTACGTATTCCACAAAGACGTCATAAAAACTCACTGCCGACTGTTTTTTCTGATTATCGTCTCGTTTCTACTTAAAATGGCCTTGTTTCTGGTTAAAACTAACTTTAGAATGATTTAAAAGGTTTTACTTTGTCATCTGATGGTTAATAATCACATTATTCAATTTGATTGCTTTGGGTGTAGAGAGTCAGTCTCACACGAGCTGCTGCGGCCCCAAATGACGCATGCACAGTGAAGGCAGAGCAGACTAATTTTTAGGGGGGGACCGGGACAAGCTGTGACACCGGAACCAGAATAATCCACTGGAGATGTTTACAGACACTGAGGTCAGGAGTGCTTCTGCTCTGCTGTGGAGGACTCTGCCATGTTTGTAGCACACGGACCAACCCGGAAGTGAACAAAACTGTCATGCATTGGAGGCGTTTCTTGGCAACGGCACTCGCAAGGCTGCTATGACCATGAAAATCCTTGATTAATGTAAATCGTCTAATCTACAAGTTTCGCCATCGATGTAAAATGGAGATTAGACGGATAATGTTGGGCGACTAACCTTAGTCGACTAAGTAAACTTAGTAGGCTAAAAGATTAGACTGTTTTAACGAACTGGGTCCGGGGCTCGGTTTCATGAAGCAGTCTAATCTTGTTTAGTCGACTAAACTCACTTAGTCAACTAATCTTTTGACATTTGTCATTGCACAAAGCACTTAGTTGGCTAAAGTTTTGCGTTAGCCGACTAAAGTTTTTAGCTTGCTACAGAGGAGGTTAATCTTATTTTAGTAAACAAAACTTCACTGTCTTACCTCAAAAATGGTGGCTATGGTGTACTGCCACTTGATGGAGCATTGCGGAGTGGGTTTCCCGGAAAAAAAACATTGGAGATGTTTACGGAAGCCGAGGTTAAACAGCAATACCACTTCTGTCCACCTACAATCCTTTTCATCGTGGACATGATAGCTCCAGCCATCAAGCACCAAACCAGGAGGAACAACGCTCTGTCAGCCCTTCTTCAGGTTTTGATTGTGCTGAAGTTTTACAGGTTTGGCATCTTTCAGCAGGTTAATGGCGGTGCATCCATGTCTCCAAGTCGACCATGTATCGAACTCAGACATGAGTGTAGCAGACGACCATCCTGGAAGTAAACAAAACTTTTGCACATTGGAGATGTATCTTGGCACTCGTGAGGCTGCTTATGCCAGTGAAAATCAAAAACGTTAACGTTAATCAACTAATGTTAGACGGCTAATTTACAAGTTTAGCCATCTATGTGAAACGGAGATTAGACGGCTAATGCTGTGAGACTAATCTTAGTTGACTAAGTTTAGTAGACTAAAAGATTACACTGCTTCATGAAACTGGGCCCAGGTTGATGTCCCTGAAGTTGCAAGACTGGTTTTCTGCTATGAGATGCTTGGGGGAAGAGACCCTCCATTCTCCCCCAAACAATCACTCCAAAACTGTAAAATGAAGGTAAAAATGTTAAGAGCATTTTCTACTGTTGCTGTACACCTGAATTCCCTCTGAAGGATAAGATCACACCTCGAGGAGGAAAAGGTAGATCGATGTGAATGCACCTCACATCCGAACACAACAGGGAAGGAAACCAACGCAACAACCCGCGTCTGCTGATGAAACGATAAGACGCTGGCACTTAAGTGTGTGTGTGTGTGAGAGATGTAGAGATAAAGCTCGGTGGCACGGAAAACGGTTCACACCATATATTACAGTAAAGCCCAGTATTAACAAGCTCACTCCCTTCCTGCTATTCAACCCTTTTTGACTTATGACCTGTGTGAGAGAGACAGCGAGCACACTGGAGGGAAATGGGGTACTGGGTGTGTCGGCTGTGTACAGCACAATGGAATGAGGCACAAATGTGTGCGCACGTGCGTGTGTGTGGCTGTGTGCACATAGTGAGTTTACTGACTGAGAAAAGAGAATGTTCCATTTTAAATTATGCTGTCATTTTAATGTTAAAAAAATGTAACTCAGTCATACATTCAGTTTTTTTGCCTTCTCTCCCGAAGGCGTTAGTAATGACCTGTCAATCAAACCAGGTGTTCCACTTCTCACTTTACCAGAGGGTGCACAGATGTCACTGTTTCCCTCTTGCACAACAAGCAATCGCTCTAATCAGATGCTGAGAATCTTTCATACAATTTTATTACAATTAATGAGTCAAGAGTCTGTTAAAAGGATGAACACAAAGATATGAAGCTGCTGATGCACCTAAAATGTTTCATTATTTAAACTCAAACCAATTCCAATGATACATTTAGTATCCTATTTACATTTTCTTTTTAAAAATTATTTTTATTATTAATGCTTCAATTGTAGAGACTATGAGCCCACTGTGTAGACTGACCGGCTTAATTTGAGGCTCAAAATCAGCTGAACAGCATCTTTTGTGTGTGGACCAAAAGTAATTGGACAATTGGCTGCTCAGCTGCTTCACTGCCACATGTGTGTTATTCCCTCGTGTGGAGCTGATTTCATTTTCAAATCAGTTGCTATTAACTGTCAAATCTATCTATCTATCTATCTATCTATCTATCTATCTATCTATCTATCTATCTATCTATCTATCTATCTATCTATCTATCTATCTATCTATCTATCTATCTATCTATCTATCTATCTATCTATCTATCTATCTATCTATCTATCTATCTATCTATCTATCTATCTATCTATCTATCTATCTATCTATCTATCTATCTATCTATCTATCAGATACCTTCAAATGTTGATAACAATGTATTTTTTGTCTTATTTGTTAGTAGTAACTCAGTAACAAATGTATTTCTTTGTATGTGCTGCTCTTTACACAACAACACAAACATAGTTGCTGATTTCATAAATGTTGTATGAATAAATAAATGATAAATGAATAAATGATAAATGAATATGAATGTAATAATATGTGTATATATACAGAGAGAGAGAGAGCGAGAGAGAGAGAGAGAGAGAGAGAGAGAGAGAAAATATAAAAATGTTTTAATTTAAAAAGTCATTGTGTTTATATGTTGACAATTCACACACATCGGGTTTTTATTAAAGTCATGAGTTTGCGTCTCCTGTGGGTCAATAATATTCAAATGTCTGCTGGTGTGAATAATTGTGAGTGAAAGCTGCATAAATTAAAAACACGTGTTTGGAGACTTTGTGTGTGCATATGCATGTGTGTGTGTGTGTGTGTGTGTGTGTGAGAGTGTGTGTGTGTGCAGTTCCTCAGCACTAATGTGTACATTCATAAACGACTCTTTAATCGTTCTCTGCAGACAGCTCGACTGGTCAGAATCGTGACAGGAGTCGTCTTTAAGCCTGGTGTGAAGGTGACACAGATCACATCAAACTCTCACCAGTTTCTCGTTGCCAACAGTGAAAAATAATCACAGCTTTAAACCTTTGCAGGTTTGATGTGATTTTGAAGTAAAGTTGTATGTAAACGTTTGGGTACCCCTGATGATTTCCATGATTTTTCTTTATAAATCATTGGTTGTTTGGATCAGCAATTTTAGTTAAATATATCATATAGCAGACAAACACAGTGATATTTGAGAAGTGAAATGAAGTTTATAGGATTTACAGAAAGTGTGCAATAATCCTTTAAACAAAAT
Source organism: Thalassophryne amazonica (assembly GCF_902500255.1). Lineage (NCBI taxonomy): Eukaryota > Metazoa > Chordata > Actinopteri > Batrachoidiformes > Batrachoididae > Thalassophryne > Thalassophryne amazonica. Next base: position 76,865,236 of record NC_047117.1, on the reverse strand, counting down.
TAGGCAGGTGTATAAATTTGGGCACCCCAACAGAAAAAAAAATACATCAGTTTTTAGTAGATCCTACTTTTACATACATAACAGCCTCTAAATGCTTCCTATAGCTTCCAATGAGAGTTCTGGTTGAAGGTATTTTTGACCATTCTTCTTTACAAAACATCTCAGGTTTGTTGGTTTCTGAGCATGGACAGCCTGCTTAAAATCACACCACAGATTTTCAATAATATTCAGGTCTGGGGACTGAGACGGTCATTCCAGAACATTGTACTTTTTCCTCTGCATGAATGCCTTAGTAGATTTTGAGCAGTTTTTACGGTCGTTGTCTTGCTGAAAGATCCAGCCCCGGCGCAACTTCAGCTTTGTCACTGATTCATGAACATTGTTCTCAAGAATCTGCTGATTTTGACCAGAATCCATATGACCCTCAACTTTAACAAGATTCCCAGTACCTGCACTGGCCACACAGCCACACAGCATGATGGAACCACCTCCAAATTTTACTGTAGGTAGCAAGTGTTTTTCTTGGAATGCTGTGTTCTTTTTCAGCCATGCATACCGCCCCTTGTTCTTTATTGACCCCTGTAGCTCATCAGAGGTCAGCTCCAGGATGGCTCCATATCTGAAAATAAACATTAGCTAATTTGGAATATGTGTGCCAAATTCCATACTTTTATCACAAAATGAACAATTTTCATGGAAATTTTAGCTAAGCTGCACCACTGCTGGCCGGGCCCTCAAAGAACATCTTTGAAGGTATGTTTTATTTATTTATTTTTTCCTTTGTTTTGGAGACCAAGACCATGAATGGATTTTCTTGTATCTTTTAACTTTAAATAAACACAAGAATAAAAATGGTAATAATAAGAAAATATTGATGGTTCCTTTCACTCAGCTGCACGTCAAGATCTGTGTAATTCACAAAGAACGGAGTACGTCTCATTTTGGGGAAAAACGGCTGGAACATTTGGAAAGAGGCATCATTTAATTTAAAACGGCGATTTGCTTTGATGTTACTGATTCCAGAAAACTGGCTCGATGCTTTTCAGTCTGGGGGCCCCGTGCCCCTCCCTGGAGGAATTTGATTAATAAGGGAACACCTTAAGGAAAAATCCACACTGTGTCCAATCACAGTGTGCTGTCATCAGCTAACCTTAGCCCGCTTCTCGCCCCCTCCAGACTTCCAGCTCTCGTAATTACGAGTACAGGATTTTTTTTTAATCCAGTGAATGCAATGTTCTTCCGTAGGATATAGTACTATTTGTGTTAACATTTTCTTATTGTTACCCTTTTTATTCTTGTGTTTATTTAAAATTAAAAGACGCAAGAAGATCCATTTATGTTCCTGGTCTCCAAAACACAGAGAGAGAAAAAAAAAAAGAATAAATAAAAAAATAAATAAAAGACGCCCTCAAAGATGTTCTTCGAAGGCCTGGCCAGACTTAAAACGGTAGAGCTGACTGATATCATTGGTGCTTGCGCCCCCTCGTGGTTAGTCTCCACACAAGTGCAAATTGCTGCATGCATTTGTGGATCTTTCATGGCAGAAGTGTAGCAAAAATCATGTGTACGTAAGAACACATCCAATCGAGTGGCCTGATTTTCACAAACACACGGTTACACATGCACAGATTTTTTTCTTTTTTACACATTTATGGATCGGATTACACATTTGTGGATCTTTCATGGCAGAAACGTAGCAAAAATCATGTGTAAGAACACATCCAATCGAGTAGCCTGATTTTCACAACACACGCACAGATTTTTTTCTTTTTTACACATTTATGGATCTGATTACACATTTGTGGATCTGGTTGCACATGCACAGATTTTTTTTTTTTTACACATTTGTGGACCTTTTTACACATTTGTGGATCGAAATACATATTTGCAAATACTTTGCTACAATAATGGCCCCAAAGATGAGGATCAGCACAACCAGATCTGAAACCGTGGTCCTCTGTCACAAAAGGGTGGATTGTCCCTCAAGAGAAGGAGTTAAAGTATCAACCTGAGGTCCTGAGACCTCAGGTTGATACCAGTGGACGCGATACTGGACCACTGTGGTGAAGAAAGTACTGAGCCACAAAGCCAGATCCTTGATTTACTGCTAAATTTACACTCCTATCATGAGTCATGAAATTTGGGTAACGACTAATGGGTAACGACTAAAAGTACAAGGTCGTAGATGGAAGGGTCAGAAATGAGGTACCTGGACAAGTTGAGAAGCTGGAATATGTAAGAGGGACTGTCAGTGCAGCCGCTGCTTCTTTGCACGGAAATGAGCCAGCTGAGGTGGTTCGGGCATCTGGTGATGATGCCCTCTGGTCTTCTCCCTGGGGAGGCCTTTCATGCACAACTAACTGGGAGGGGGCCCAGGGGAAAACCCAGGATATGCTGGAAGGATTACATCTTCCAGCTTGCTTGGGAACACTTTGGAATCTCCCAGGAACAGTTAGAGGACTTGTCCATGGACAGAGAAGTGTGGACTCTGTCCAAAAACAAAAACAAAAACAAAAAAACAAAACAAAAAACAGGTTGTGTAAAAAATGTCTGTAAAGTGTTAATGCAACATTTTATTGAACCGTTTAAACCGACAGTGTGTAAGATTTAGTGCCATCCAGTGGTGTGATTGCAGATTGCATTAAGCTGTCACCAGTTACACTTTTATTTCCCTTCATTTTTTTCCTTTTATTTTGATTATAGACATTCATGATCCCTTACTTTCACTTGTGATAAGCATAAAAATGAAATGAGGGTTCTCAAACTTGTTAGCTTGCACTAGAAACTGGATTGCAGAGTACATGGAATCAAACACTGATTCTGCTTCTTTTTTCTTCTGTCTTCTGCCTGTGCTGCAAAATGCAATAAACATAGTAAGTATGTTCCTTGTGGGCTACTGTAGTGACATGGCTGTCTCCATGAGGAGGTCCGCTGCCATGGGTGTGTGAAGGATTCATTCTGAGATGATGAAAACACATTGTTTTCTTTGATGCAGTTAATTATACACTAATGAACAGATGATCATGAACTCTATATTCTATTTCTGCTAATAAGCAACCCTAAATCCTGCACAATGCAGCTTTAAAGGATATGTCGCACCAAAATCATAACAATTTAGATTTAGGGTGTTAGTGACCATCCAGTGATCCACTGGGATTACTTTGTGCACTTCCATGAGCGGTTTCAAAGTATACAGCATTTGCAAAAAACAACTACGGAGACATCCGAAAAGAAAGTACTCGTGAGTACTCAGGTGTTTCCAACAAGTGACGTAGCTACTAGAAGCATCCCAGTGTGCGCCTCAGTGGAATGTAGCTGCTGACATTAAGAACGGAGGCACAGATTAATTCCAAAGTTTACATAAGTGTGATGTCGTGTTATGATGACTCGTTTTTTAGGAAAAACTGTTAGTTTTGATGCAGTCACGGTAAAAGCGGCAGCTCCGAGAAGGTTGACGTGCACCTCCAAGTTATAAACCCAGCCTGTCAATAACAATCTCTGCTGGAGGATCACTTTTGTGCACGATTAATTATGAGTGTTGTTATCAATAAAATCTAAAAAAAATACATCTGCTGCCGAGGAAAAAAAGTCTCATCAGCTGCACAGCGCATGTGCACGTGCACACACACACACACACACACACACACACACACACACACACACACACACACACACACACACACACACACACACACACACACACACACACACACACACACACATTCCAGCTCCAAATTCACACTCTCTCAAAGTAAAAAAGAAAAAAAAAAAATCTTGCCACAAAACAGAAAAGGGGTAAAATTCTGAACATGCCAGACTCACCGTTTTATAGATTTAATTCCAATTGTAAACTCACATTATCAAAGAAGCACACATGCGCCCGCAAGATCGTCATCTGCAGCTCCCTTAAGTTCTCTAATGATTGTGGCACATAAAATAACGTCCATTAACTCCTGAAGACAAAAATGCACCTGCTAGCGCTCAGAGTAAGAGGAATAAAATACATCAGAGATCACTAATTATTAGCACATGTGTGCGGAGAGACTTACAATCATGAGTACTTTTATGTTGTCTTACTAACTGGGACGTTAAAAGGCGTGAGACATGCCCTTTAAATTAAAGCTGAACATTAAATTTTGACTGTTTCCTTTCAGTTCTATTTTGCTGCTGAAAAGAAGAAAAAATGACAAAAACTGTCACTATCCAAATATATCTAACTGTACTCTTTTAAAGCTGTACAGCTTTTCAAATTTCACAAAATTGACAAAAATTAGTTTCTACTGAAATCCAGGCATTATAATGTCAGTTTATTTTTGCAACATGTTGCAAAATTACAGCTCATTTTAATGAAGAGAACATATTTATCCAGGTGGGAATTCCATGGTGAGTATTGTCTTTTCCTTTTAACACCGTCATGCAGATGCACTGCAGCAGGAAGCACGTGCGTGCATGCGTGATATTTTGAGATTATCTTCGACCTTTACAACTTGCTTTATGCGCTTTCCTGGGGTGTACACACCAACATCTAACTGGTTTCAAAAACAGTGTTTTTACATTTATGAGTGTTTATTTCTCAATAGCATTTACAAAATATATGAGAAACATACAGTATTAGATTTATCTGGAAATGATATGTTTCAGAGCAGGGCAAGCACCCACGTGATCTATGATGTTGCTACCAAATGTATGTTATGGCTTCTGATCGCTTGAATTTTTACCCTGCAGGGGTCGAAATTTTAAATTGTTTCCAGGCTGCACACATTTTCATCACATTGGCAATATGATATTATGAATCCTTTAAGGAAAAACGTGATACTGATGCCAAAGAAAATTCTTTTTATGGCTTACAACTTTACAAAACAAAACAAAGGCTGTACAGCTTTAAAGGTGGTGCTCTTGTTGTGTCCTTTCACTAACCGCAGACACATGTGCCAGTCAGTTGTAATGTAGCAGCCAAACTAATTACTTAATGTCATATTTTTGAACCACGAGCTGACTGTAGCTTGACAGGGAGGGCCAGAATCACCACATCTCCCCTCTGGTTATGAAAGCAAACCGTCTTCCAGCACTGGCAGACACTTCGTCTGGCTAGCTAATATTAAATCTCTGAAACACATATATTATTCTCTATTAAGGTGACTCTTTCTTCCTTTTAAACACGAGCATGGAATAGTCAGTCACATCAGACGCAAAAGGTTTAATGAACACCAAGCTTTATTTATGGGAGATCGTATCTCACGTCAACGGCTGAATGTTTTCCGTGAGGTCTGCTGGAGTCCAGCGGGGTGTCCAGTGTTCAGGGAGGTTCTCGTATTAAATATATCACATCTTGATTCACTTTGTGAAAGTGGAGTGTGCTTGGTGGAGTGTTCCACCTTTCAACAAAACACTGAAAGTCATTAAATATGAAACATCACGGTGGATATGAAAATATTCAAACACTAAAGCACAACTTACTTAAAAAAAACAGTTCTGTTTATAATAAAACATCAATAAATCAAGTGTCTGAGTGTTCAACTCACCTTTGAGGAATTCATCACAGGCAAGAAATGCAGAATTTATATCAGTGCTTGGGGGTGAAAGTGGTTATGGTGTTTTCAGTTCTGTGTGTCCGTGTGTCCAAGTGTGTGTGAACATAAGTCAAAGAGATTCAAGGTCAGCATTTTGATCCCTTCTGTATAAGGGATCTTTATCATGGCTGTGTTGGTAGGAATGAAGACGTCTTCATGGTGGAGATGGGACTGTATTAAGAATCGGCTTTGAACGCATAATTACATGACGGATAATCAGTGACCTTTATGACCTTTCGGGACATGACACACTCAGGCGTCATGACTACAATGCCGTGTTTGTGGGTGATTCCATATCGGGAACTGCTGGGACTTTGTTCAGAAATTCCACATAATACAATGATCCATCAATGAAAATGATCCAAACCCAGATCCAGAGCTTCAGTAGAACACGAGTCAGTTCCAACCTTTCGTGTCATGGAAATACATGTCAGTGCTTGAAATACATATCTCTCTCTCTCATTCTCGAGCATTTGACTCACACTGATTGTATTTCATTCATCAGTCCAAGTACTTCGGTAATGTGTGGAGATTATTTTGGAAAAAGGCCACAGACCATTCTGTCAAGACAGCGATGACTTTTTTTTTTTTTATATCAAAACATTCTCAAAGATCAGCTGCTCAGCGAGTGGCCCGTATACCACCAACAGAGGTCAGTAAGGTCAGTAGGGTCACGGGGGGGAGGAGGGGGGAGCCGATCCCAGCAATTGTGAAAAATACATTTTTGAAAAATTACTTTTAAAAGGAATGAATGATGGTGAATGACACAAAATAACAAAGATACAGCAAGCAAATTAGTTGGTAATCATAATCAAGCATTCAACATGGTCAAAACTATGAATCCTAAATCATTAAGCCTATTAGCTCAACCAATAATTTGCATCACTTTTTTAAACTTTTTCAACTTTATCACTATTTTTATTGTTTTTTTTCCCATATAATTCGCCACCGATAGTCCAAACTATACCTTTTTGGAATTTTTCTGATCAGACAAATAATGTGATGTACATTTCAATATGACTGAAGGATTTTTAAGTCTTGTCCCCCGTGTAATCCTTCATTAACCGGAACTTGGGTATAGCTGCCATTCTGGGATGCCACCATATATTTTGTGAGGTCATGGTACACTCAGACTGGATTGTAAGCATCGTTTAGTCCCCTTAAATTTACAAAATTGGCTTTGGGCTCATGGACTGTACTCAGAAAAGTGCAAATAATGTTTTCATAGGACAAATGCCATAACAATCTATTTGTCCATTAATCACAGATTTGAAGATAAAAGTTAATACAAGTGAAATTCTGACAGACAACTCAGCACTACAACTCATGCTGTTTTTATTTCTAAGATCCACACATTCAGTAAAATGTGGTTTTAAACCACATTTAAACCCAATAAACCACAGGCTTATTGGGCCTTTGATGGGAGAATGTGTGTAGATTAATTGTGGCCCAAACATGCTGAACCACTGCCCCCTTTTGGCCTGAATAAGTATCTATTTAAAGGTTTCTGCTGCCTTTCCTTTCGGCTCTCTAGAGATTGATTAGCCACACCAGACCGAATGCTGCTGACTGCAAACACTGTCTGTCAGTTTGGGTCCGAGGCACTGCTGTCACTTTGCAAATCCCTTAAGTCACATTTTATCAACTGCAACCATCCTGTTGCTAAACTCAGCTGAATACCTCCATCTCCTGGCCTAATTAAGAAACTGCAGGGAGAAGCCTGCAAATCAGGGGTCACCAACTCCGCCCCTGGAGATGACGCACCACTGCTCATGACCTAAGTTAGGTGTGATCAGCCACTCAAGAGACTTGATTAATCAGCTGTGGTTGCAAACTTCCATTGATGACTGTGAAAGCTTGGTACCTGTTTTTTTTTTACCACAGCACTTGAATGCATCATCAGGAAGCCCTCCTTTACCACACCTTGTGCAGATTTTGCAGTAAAACCCCTGAGTTCAATTTGAAAAAGAACAGTTTTCTATGTTGGATAGCATCTATTTGAAGAGAATTTCAAGTATCATCAACTTGACGTCAAACTGATTTTAACATCACTCTGGAAAACACTAATTCAACAGACGCCTGGATGGTAGGAAAAGTTTTATGTCAGAAAATGTAAACACGTACGATGTGTAGACACTTTGTAGATACTGAGGCAAAATGTGACAAAATTGTGCTTATTTTTTGGGCACATGGCTGTGAAGAATTAATTATAAGAATATCAGAAGTATTGTATTCCTTTATTCATGCACAACATCCAAAAAAAACAAACAGCTGCAATTATTGTTAGATAAAGAGGGACATCATGGTTTTGTACCATATCAACTGCACTTAAATTTCACTTCAATTAAAATTTGAGAATAGACCTCCAAGGATCTTGTTATAGCCACACAAATGATTTCCATTGCAGATTTGCATAGTAAACTTGCATTGCATCTTCTGAAAGCTAAAGATGTGACTTTGTTCTGAGAAATATGCGAACTGGAAATATTCTGGAACCATATTCAAATTCTGATCCTGTGCAATGCCACCAAAAGTGTGCAAAGCCGTGCTCTGGAAGTCAAAGTATTGCTTAACCATCAGTCTAATCCCAATGCTAAAGAAAGTGGGCCTGGACCTTTAAACATTCAGAAGTATATAAAACAACTGTGTAATTCCAGAAGTTTTGTTCAGATTTTCAGATGTTTTGTGCACCTTGGTTAGTTCAGTTTAAACTTTACACTATTTAAGAGAACCTGATTTTCAAGGGCCATAGGCACTCGAGACATCGTCTTACAGCATCAATTCCAGAAGTACAAAAAGTACAAAAACTTAAAATTTTGTCCACCTTCTGATGTTGCATGGAACAGATCTAACACCTAACATCACAACTCTAAATTCAATTATTTATCAAAAAGCACTGGCTGGGTAAAGGTGTGATGATTTTTCATCTCTATTCTGCATACAGATCAACAGTTTGCTCACAAGTACAGCTCGTCTGGAAAGTATTCACAGCGCTTCACTAATTCTACGTTTTATGTTACAACCTTATTCAAAAATTCAAGATTCTACACATAACTTTTTATGCCAAAAATGTTTAAAATGTGAATATCACTTTGCCAAATCAATGGACTTGTTTCTGCAAACTTTCAGCACAAACTGTGTTTAACTGTAACTTTAATGCTAAATGACATCACTCTTTTCCTAACTGCCAATGCTGTCATTGTCCAACATATTGGAACAATAGCTAAACACTAATATGGCATACACTTAACCGTAACTATTAACCTTTTCTAGTCAACTGATATTAAAATAGTAAATTCCACTGATTATACTTTGGAGCTGGGTGTTCTGGGACCATATTTTCTAAGAAGCAGGAGGTGTTCCTGGTGTTCCTTCCACTGCCAACACTTAAACTGACCGATGAACTGAATCATCCACTATTTGAGACACTACAATAAATCACTAAGAGAACGGTATTACAACCCCTGGCAAAAATTATGGAATCACCGGCCTCGGAGGATGTTCATTCAGTTGTTTAATTTTGTAGAAAAAAAAAAGCAGATTACAGACATGACACAAAACTAAAGTCATTTCAAATGACAACTTTCTGGCTTTAAGAAACACTATAAGAAATCAAGAAAAAAGACTGTGGCAGTCAGTAATGGTTACTTTTTTAGACCAAGCAGAGGAAAAAAATATGGACTCACTCAATTCTGAGGAAAAAATTATGGAATCACCCTCTAAATTTTCATCCCCAAAACTAACACCTGCATCAAATCAGATCTGCTCATTAGTCTGCATCTAAAAAGGAGTGAACACACCTTGGAGAGCTGTTGCACCAAGTGGACTGACATGAATCATGGCTCCAACACGAGATATGTCAATTGAAACAAAGGAGAGGATTATCAAACTCTTAAAAGAGAGTAAATCATCATGCAATGCTGCAAAAGATGTTGGTTGTTCACAGTCAGCTGTGTCTAAACTCTGGACCAAATACAAACAACATGAGAAGGTTGTTAAAGGCAAACATACTGGTAGACCAAGGAAGACGTCAAAGCGTCAAGACAGAAAACTTAAAGCAATATGTCTCAAAAATCGAAAAATGCACAACAAAACAAATGAGGAATGAATGGGAGGAAACTGGAGTCAACGTCTGTGACCGAACTGTAAGAAACCGCCTAAAGGAAATGGGATTTACATACAGAAAAGCTAAACGAAAGGCATCATTAACACCTAAACAGAAAAAAAACAAGGTTACAATGGGCTAAGGAAAAGCAATCGTGGACTGTGGATGACTGGATGAAAGTCATATTCAGTGATGAATCTCGAATCTGCATTGGGCAAGGTGATGATGCTGGAACTTTTGTTTGGTGCCGTTCCAATGAGATTTATAAAGATGACTGCCTGAAGAGAACATGTAAATTTCCACAGTCATTGATGATATGGGGCTGCATGTCAGGTAAAGGCACTGGGGAGATGGCTGTCATTACATCATCAATAAATGCACAAGTTTACGTTGATATTTTGGACAATTGAAAGGATGTTTGGGGATGATGAAATCATTTTTTCAAGATGATAATGTATCTTGCCATAGAGCAAAAACTGCGAAAACATTCCTTGCAAGAAGACACGTAGGGTCAATGTCAACGAGCAGATCTGATTTGATGCAGGTGTTAGTTTTGAGGATGAAAATTTACAGGGTGATTCCATAATTTTTTCCTCAGAATTGAGTGATTCCATATTTTTTTCCTCTGCTTGGTCTAAAAAAGTAACTGTTACTGACTGCCATAATATTTTTTTCTTGATTTCTTATAGTGTTTCTTAAAGCCAGAAAGTTGCCATTTGAAATGACTTTAGTTTTGTGTCATGTCTGTGATCTGCTTTTTTTCTACAAAATTAAACAACTGAATGAACATCCTCCAAGGCCGGTGATTCCATAATTTTTGCCAGGGGTTGTAGATCTTTGTAAAAAATATTAGATCACCCTTTTTGATCACTGGTTGAGACTATTTTCTTTTCGTTAAGAGGGAAATCTGGCATTTGTCCAATGTATGTTTAGCTATTTTGAGTTTATCATTTCACAATTTTGCATCTCTACCTGTCCTGTAACTGCAGCTGTAATATGAAGAGCCTGTGCAAAATGACTTTTCTCCCGAGTGAAAAGATGATCTTCAAAACATCTAAAAATAGAGCACAAGTTAAACAATACTAGAGGTTCCCTTTGACAAATACACTTCATTCATCACACATTTCACCATTTTTAATGCTTTTATGATGCAGTAAATGTGCTTAAAGCATGTGTGCAGTACTCTCTGCGTGTGTGTATATGATATGGAAAAACTGAAATGTTCATATTCAAGCAGCATTTTTATTTTTTATTTCTTAAAAGAAAGTAATTAATTACAAATCATGTTACCATCCTCATTTCAAATAAAATTAAGTTTTATTATTATTACTATTGCCTCCGCCAACCCCTGTTTGTTTGTTTGTTTGTCTTTTTGAACACCTGTAAACCCACAATTTTTCCATATATTGTTATAACATTTTTGCAGAGGTTTCATTTCCTGATAGGCAAGAACTGATTCAGTTTGCAAAGTCAGGGTCAAAAGTCAAAGTCGGGAAAAATCATGGAAAATGGGAAAAATCCCTATCTTTAACATTGACTGAATTTTCAAAAATTCATAACTCTGTCACAAAAGATCAAATTTCTTTCATATTTGAGAGGTTTATGTTGGCTGTTATCTTTTATCGACTGTCAAAGTTTGATTCGGATCTGATCCGGATTACAGATCTAAATTTTACATTGAAAACCCCATTTAATTTATATTTTACATTATATCTTAATCAAACATGCCATAATCACTCTCATATTTGAAGGTGAGGCACAGACTGGCACTCACTATCGCCTGACAAAGTTTGATCCGTATTGTGGATTTTGTGAACATTTGAATTTAATATTGAAAAGCTCATTTGGTGTATATTTTGTATTATATCACAATTAAAAGTGCCTCAGTCACTCTCATTTGTGACAGTGAGGTGCAATCTGGCACTCTCGATGACTAGAATAAATTTGATGCGCGTCTGATTCATATTGCAGATTTAGCGGCTATTTCATTTTAACATTGAAAAGCCCTTTTGATCTATATTTTGTATTATATTTTAGCTTATGAAAAGCCACTTCTAACAGGACTCTCACCTTGAAAATACTTTTCCAAGGTAAAAATTTGTGGAATTGGAAACTAGTGTTGTCGGAGGTTTTGATTTGTGATTTGTCAGTTTTGAGGGGACATCACCTCTTTTGCATAAACACTCACGGTGCTTGAAGTCAGCCATCTGTGGTTGAGGGAAAAACATAAATAGCAGCTAATTTTTAACAATTTTAGGTAGAATAACATGTCCCCTGACAGATGGACTCACAAACACAACCTTAATGAAACCAGGGAGGTGAGTCTGGAATGGTCCTTCAGTAAAAGTCCTTCAGGCAGTAACCTATTTTTCTTGTTAGTACTTCTGTTGTGTTGCACCCATTTGTGTACATTGTGTGAATTTGCTGCTTGCATGTTATCAAATTAAATTGCTGCATGTGCTGGAGCAGGGCTCTTCAAGTGATTCCAGAAAAGGCAGAGAGGGTGTAGGTTTTCTTTGCAACCACCCACTCCACCAGGTGATTTCACTGATTAACATCATTTTGAGCAGATTGAATCAGTTAATCAGTGAAATCACCTGGTGGAGTGGGTGGTTGCAAAGAAAACCTACACCCTCTCGGCCCTTTCTGGAATCACTTAAATACCCTGTCGTAGAGTTTATATGTTCTGTGGTTGCATGCATTTTCTCAATTTCTGTGACTTTTTTTTAATGTAACTATCCGTTATTGCATCAATGCTGTATCTATTTTTGGAAGTGTTCTGGCCTCTGATGGCCACCGTACACAATATACCGAAATGGCATGGAAACATGTAAAGCAGGTAGCTGAGTGGATAAGGAGCTAACCTGCCAATATGCCGATGCTGGTCTGAATCCCACTCATGCTGCCTGTCTGTCACCTTGGACAAGACATTTATGGCCTGATATAGTAAAAGTTTGCATGTCTAAAAACACCATTGCACTTGCAAATACACCTGCATGCTGATTTACTAACAGTGCAAAGAGGATTGCATCTGTTAAATATGGAAAAATAGCATGTATTGTCAATTTACCACGTTTAGCTTTATGAATATGGAATATGGGAATTGTCTGCATGCTTGCACAAAATTCTGGCAGGGAACATGTAAACAGGTGAGGTTTGCACATGCATCATAATTTTCATGGTCCAAAGGAAATTTATAAGAATAATAATAATAACTTTATTAATCCTGAAGGAAATTGTTTTGCCAGAGTGCCTAAACAGTAAGCATTACTTTTTTTTAACAGTGAGTACAACATCGTTTATGCAAAACTGATTGCCACAGGTAGGAAAGATCTTCTGTGGAGCACCTCGGTGGCCTCAATCTTTTGCTGAAGGTGCTTTGACAGGACATCAGTGTGGCATGCAGGGGGAGGGAGGTGTCGTCATGGAAGGTGAGCAGTTTTCTCAACATCCTCCTCTCAGATTGCTTCTGTATTTTGTGTGCTTGAAATCTTGGAATTAATTTATTGCACTTAACAGAATGCTCCTGCCGCCTCCTTCTACACAGGAGAGGTAAGTCCAGTTTAGGCCCTGCAGCTCGTTCGTGCTGGTGATGATCAAATAAGATCAATTTGAGAGGTTTGTCATGTACTTAAATGTGAACTGAACTATTAATTTGTGGCTAATCAGTGCTCCATACAAATGTTTACATGAGCAAAACAGTGTGACAGCAGCAGTCGTCATTGGATTTTTAGTTTTATTTGATGGGATGAGGCCGATCCATTGTTTATTTACGTTTATGATCTGTGATCAACCGTGCTTCTGTTTCCACTGAACTTTGAGCTGCAGAACAGTTTGCAGCTGCATTTAATTCACACACTGTTTGATATTCAGCACAGAGGCGGCGTAATTTTAAAGCAATGGAAATATTTCCTCTGGATCGATCTCTCTCGCTCTCGAGTTTGTGTCAAACCAGGCAAGCGAGTCATGTTCTCCTCTTTCCTCAACATTCCCATCCCGGAAGTTTTTGATTGATCCGGGGTGCTGTCGGATCGGAAGCTCAGTATGCAGATGGGGATGAAAGGCACCTCGTCACGTCTTGTCAATCACGACCACACACACATGCACACACACACTGAGCAGCTCATACACTTCATAGACTCTCTATTCCCTACGGGAGAATAACCACAAGAATATTTAGTTCCCCCACATTACCAGCCGTTCACGGATACACTTCGCACCGAGGGAATCTCAGTCATCTGGCTTCTTTCTTTCTTCGCCCTCTCTCTTTTCCTTCTCTCGTGATAAATCTTTGAGGTTTTTGACAGAAACACAAGTAGGCTTTACTGCTCCCCCCATACTCCTACAATTCTTCACCACCCTCCTGATCACGGTTTGAGAACAAGACGGCGCGCTCCTGATAGACGGTTCCAGCTCTGCAAACACTGGACAAGCTATAACCACAGCTGAAACTCCAGAAATGAAATGAACACACCACATCTGACAGGCATTTTAAATTTCCCCTGTTCTGACTTTTGTTTATCAGCAGTAAATATCAACTTTTACATTCCAAATAAAAGACCAATAACATTAAAGCTACAGTGTGGGGGATTTACCGGTGTTTATTAGCAGGCAGGGAGAGTAGCAATCTGTTCATTGGTGTTTAATTACCTGCAACAATAAATCGATGTGTTTTTATGAAGGCTGCCAAGATGATACGGTAGCACAAAGAAGACAAACGTACTCCCTCTTATGCAATTTGCAGTGTAGCTGGACAACTGAGGGTAATAAAGAAGAGTGCAGGCTAACAAGTGTGGGAAGCTTCATTTGTGTGAAAAGTAGGGTCAAGGCAAGGGCGCAAGAATCTCAGTCACCAAAGAAGCAAAAACATAATGGAGAAACTATTATGTGAATGGTGATGACATCATGCAATCTGCAACCTCACCACTAGATGACACCAAGTCCTACACACTGCAATGGCAGTTAAATTAATGGTCAAGCACATATTTGAGTTATAGTTACCCGATTTCCAAATGTGGACCATGCTGTAATTTATCCAGGACATTGCATGTTTCACTGTTGATAGACCATGTTGAAGTTAGCTGATTGGGTCAAACATTAATTTCAATTCAATTTATTTTCAACTGTAAGTTGTGCTTGTCAGGAGAAATTGGTGTTCGTCCCGTCTGTCCGTTTGTACGGCAACGACTCTAACCCTAAACCCTAACCCTGGTTTTCAAGTAGGCTGAGGTTTGCGCCTTTGTTATTTCATCAGCTTGGTCCACTGTCATTATTCCAGTTTTCTTTTTTTCAAACATGCTGATATTGCTTTGATGTTTTATAAATAATGTTTATTCCTACACTATGATGGAGAGGGAATTACTAAATTTTAAACATTGGTCTGATTCTAATAAATTGTCATTTCATTTTGGTAAGACAAAGTGTATTATATTTGGAAATAAGCCCAGGAATTTAAATAGAAGCTTATCATTGAACAACGTTGAAACTGAAATTGTATCTGAAACTAAATTCCTTGCCATTTTTATTGATGATAAATTAAGGAAAACTTACATGAATTATGTTAAATCTAAAATTTCAAATGTTATTACAATTTTCTATAAAGTTTCTGTGTAGGCTCTCAGTTGTCCAGGTGGTTTCCATAGTAGAGAAGCTTGAATCTTCGACTGGACTGAGTTTCTTGACGCGAGGACGTTTCGCTTCAAATCGCAGAAGCTTCCTCAGCTAAAATTCTTGCTCTGGAAGTCTGACTGCTGTCTGACTCTTGTAGAGAAGAATAAAACAGAAGCCAACAAAAGCTGGAGTTTTAAACCTAACCAGACCCCTCCTACTGAGAGGCAGACTGCTATAGGCTAGTGACTAAACAATAGCTCTAATTAGCAACTATTGTGCTCTAGTTAGCACACCTAATGGCAGGACAGCTGTCCTTCTAATGATGGGATGGATGCCTTTCTGATGGCTCCCTTGATGACGTGAATGACTCATTACCATGAACAAAAGACTGAAACTCCTTTGACCTCAGTACCCCATTGTAAACAGGGGATAAAGTGTGTCTCAGACCCCCTCCCCGGTTAAGGCTGGGTTTCAAACGTTTCACAAAGAATGCCTCCTTGACCCCTCTCTCAAACCATTTCTTCTCTCTGGCTAATATTTTAACTTCCTTGTCCTCAAACATGTGGTTAGTGTCTTTAAGGTGGAGATGAACCACAGACTGAGGTCCACTGGCGCCCTCTCTGCGGTGGCTATACCTGGCTGGTATAGCCTAAAGGCACCGCAGAGAGGGCGCCAGTGGACCTCAGTCAGGTCAAAGGAGTTTCAGTCTTTTGTTCATGGTAATGAGTCATTCACGTCATCAAGGGAGCCATCAGAAAGGCATCCATCCCATCATTAGAGAGACAGCTGTCCTGTCATTAGGTGTGCTAACTAGAGCACAACAGTTGCTAATTAGAGCTATTCTTTAGTCACTAGCCTATAGCAGTCTGCCTCTCAGTAGGAGGGAAAATGTGGAAAGAGTGAAATGCAGTGAATACTTTCCGGATGCACCGTGTTTTGATGAAGGCATTCTCAGTTAAATGTCACTTCCAAAATTAGGGAAGGGTATAATTCTTGTGACATTTCAAAAACACCAAAGAAGCGACACTGGAGGGAAATGTGTGATATGCGCCTTTCGCTTTTGAGATAGGACATCTTATGGTGATTTATGTTTTTTTATATGCATATATTGTTTTGTTTGATATAATTCTAATTCTACAGTCATCCACTATGAATATAATTTCTCTGTATGGCTGGTTCGTCTAAGAATTTGTCCGACTAACACTTAAGTTCTGAGTCGTAGGTCTTGTCAACCTTTGTCGTGAAGTTTAGGAGGAAGACTCTTGATGTTTTTATGACCCTTTTTATGGCAGGATCGAACAAAATTCCAAAATCTAAGGGGTTGATTTTACTCCATGAGATTTATTCATACCTTTTTCATTTCATGCACTACATCATTCTCATAATATTCAGACCAGTGTGTCAATTTTATAACCCACATTTCAGTAATCTAATAGGCAGACTGCAATGAATTTTACTGGACATATTCATGCTCCAAAGGGGAGAAACCCTTTTGATTAGGTGACCTGACCTCTTGTCCTTTTTATAACTCTACTGGATACCTACATTTGTAGACTCAGAAACAAAAAAACACCATCAGTAAGTTGTTGATTTCATGTAATGTGCGCAGTGTGCCTCTAGGAGGCACTAATGTGGCTGAACCTTGGATTTTTGACTAGCGTTTTCCCATAAAACAAATTTACAACATAAGCAAGGCTGACTTGGGTAAATCAGGCTCATGTTTGCTTGTTTTTCCACAAATAAATGGACTTCATTTATAGAAATAAATGGTAAATGGACTGCATTTATATAGTGCTTTCCATCTGCATCAGACACTCAAAGCCCTTTACACATCAATGCCTCACATTCACCCCGATGGGAGGTTGCCGCCATGCAAGGCGCCCACTACACATCGGGAGCAAGTAGGGGATTAAGCACCTTGCCCAAGGGCCCTTAGTGATTTTTCCGGACAGGCTGGGATTTGAACTGGGGATCCTCTGGTCTCAAGCCCGACTCTTTAACCACTAGACCATCACCTCCCCTAAATGCAAATAAAGTTTATTGTTCAAGAGGAGTCAAGTTTGGGATCATGCTCTGGTGCAGGGTGTCAACTCATCTACAGCACTACAAAATCGCTACTCCTGGATTGGAAACTCATCTTGGCTGGCCATCCAAGATGAGTTTCTGTGGAATTTAAGATTCACAATTATCTTCTTCCAGAAGTAAGTGGATCTACGGCTGTGTTGATGCTGAACCAGTTTCCCAAACACCTGTTTGATGGGTGCCATAGATATCAAAGAGAAATGGGTGTTGAACAAATGTTTTTGGTGGGAATGTGTTAAAGGCTGGTGCTGTATGTGAATGAATGAGTGAATTTATTCATTCATTCATTCATGGATGAATAATGTTGCTGAACCCAGTGCGAAGTGAAGACGCCGATGGATGGGATACAAAAGGTACCGTGTTACAGGAAGTAGCACCGCGATCCTTCACAGTGCAGACTGAGGATGGTCAAACTGTCAGGCGTAACAGACGCAGTCTCCTAAAAACAAACACCACCAACCACCAATGTGGCCAATGGAGGTCACAAAGGATTGCCTGTTACGACTCAGGATGTAACACAGAAACTTTACCACAACAACCTGATCTAAGAAGGTCAACTCGAGAAATAAAGAGACCAGACAGACTCATCTTATAAGAATAAACATGGAGATAAAGTTTTACTTTTATTTTTTTACTTTTTATTTTTTTTTAACTATATGGATTTGAATGACGTGCGATTACACCAATCATGCTTGAACCCTCGTGCGCATGCGTGAGTTTTTTCATGCGTGTCGGTGACGTCATTTCCCTGTGGGCAGGCCTTGAGTGAGATGTGGTCCCGCCCTCTCGGCTGAATTCCTTTGTTTCACACGCTGCTGCAGACGGCGCGCGTTGCTTTATCAAAATTTTTTCTGGACCTGTGAAGAATATCCGACTGGACACTATTCGAGAAATTAAGCTGGTTTTCGGTGAAAAGTTTAACGGCTGATGAGAGATTATGGGGTGTTTCTGTCGCTGTAAGGACTTCCCACGGAGCGGGACTTGAAACGGCGAGACGCTGCCGCCTCGAAGCGCAGATCGCCGTCAGGCACCGTGGGCCGTCCTTATGACGACTCTACCAGACCAAAATCTCTCATCAGCCGTTAAAATTTTTACCGAAAACCAGCTGAATTTATCAAATGGTGTCCACTCAGTTGTGCCTTACAGTTTTGAAAAAATTTTGATCAAACAAAGCAGCAGTCTCTGAGCCATTCCTAAACAATGAAAAAATCGACAAGAGGGTGGGCCACTCCTCACTCAAAGACTGCCCACAGGCGAATGACATAACCGACAGGCGTGAAAAAACTCTCGCATGCCCACGAGGGTTCAAGCATGTCTGATGTAATCACACGTGATTCAAATCCATATAGTTTTTGAAAAAAATAATAAGGTCAGATACTTTTCTAATATACCTCGTATGTATATATATATATATATATATATATATATATATATATATATATAAAACACAGACACACAAAAACAACATGGTAATAAGCTGTAAAATAATTTTCCTTTGTTTAATGCACACATGAGGTCGCTGCTACTGAATACTGTGTTGGTAATGTGAGCAGTAGAAGAAGAAAACAGCAATGTGTGTGATGGCTTCTGCTGCAGGTTCTGAGATTAAAAACAGTCGCCTTTTTCCTTTTCGGCAAATATAACAAATCCTCATCCTTCAACATGAGAACTACCTCATGGAATTGCTCTGTCTTCCAACTACACTTGTAGTCCATCTGTATCTTCAAGAAGCAACCTTATAACAGTAGGTGTTACATTAGGGTCACTTTGACCTGGCCCAGGTTCTCTGTACTTGCGCCAAGTAAACTATTTGCTAGATAATGCCTGGAGAAAACATGACTGGTCCATCACACCTTGACGATTTAGCCAGCGTACGCCGATGTATGAAAAATATGCCGAATATGCTGGCATACGTCTAATAAGTTATGGAGTTTTTTTAGTTTTGTATAAGTTAAGAGCGCATTGAAGCATGCTGGTATACGACATAGTACGATTGAGTACACTGAAAAATTTGGGGCGTGCACAATATTTTTGATGCATGCCAGCGTATGGCTCATACGTTCCACACACATGGGCCTTAAGTTTTAAACAAGTTATGTGACTGAAACACCTTTCTTGAAAGTTGCTCAAAAGTCGAAATGCGCCCATTGATGCTGCCCGTTGATTGGCTGCACAACTGAAAGCTGCAGTCATCCAAACAGTTCAGACAGTTTCAAATATTAAAACCATACATACACTGAGTAAATACAAAGTCTTAATGTTCCCTGTTCATTTCAGTCGTATTCATCATCACAGCCTGACAAAAACCTATCCACATACAGCATCCTGATTTTGGAAAACGACATCTGAAAATACTTTAGTTCCTTGTCCTGGTTGAAGAAACGTAGTGTTTTAAAAGAAGTCCTTCAGTGTTTTGTGCTCTCTGTGCCTTTCTCAAGGTACCTTGACACTTGCCTGAAATTTATCTGTGCACTGGTACGCAATCTACCGTGGCAGACATTAAACTCATTGTAAACCATTGTAAACTGTGCGCGGCTGCGTGCAAGTACGCAAAGAAAATTTTGAAATGTTGAAAATCTCTGGCACACATTAATTTTGTCAACTACACGTGAATATTGCGCAGCAGCCGATCTGCTCTGTGTGAGCCTGATCCCATCAGATCTCAGAAGCTAAGCAGAGCAGGATCTGGTTAGTACTTGGATGGGAGACCTCTTTGGAACACCAGCGGCTGTGTGTGTTTCTCTGGATAAAACTGGAGTTGCATCAGGAAGGGCATCTGGCGTAAAGCTTGTGCCAATTACCGATGAGGATCTGGCTATATCCGCTGTGGCGATCCCGAACAAAACCGGGATCAGCCATATGAACAACAACAACGTGTGAACATTGTGCAAACAATTTAAAAACACTAAGTGTTCCTGCGAGTCACTGTGTCAGCACTGCACACCACAGCGCAGCTCATCTGAATGATTATGATGAGATATTCGATTTTTTAATAAACCGAATTTTACAGATACTCATAAGAAGGTATGAAAATGCAACTGTTTTACCAAGCTAATACAATATAAATAATATCACAAATAATTGCCTTTGAGATGATTCCAAATGCATTCCCCACATCATGAAGCACACGAGAACAGCTGCAGCTGTAGAAAATTCCTCTGCGATTCTGGAGAGATTACAGGTTGTTTCATCAGCCAAATTCTGATAGCAAATGATTACTCCGCTATGAAATAATAATTTTATACAATCCGCTGGACCGACTGCTCGGTGGAAACGGGGCTGTCAGCGTACGCTCGCTAAATCGTCATGGTGTGACAGCTGCATAACTTATTTGACATATCCAGGGTATTCTACAAATTTTTCATAAGTTGGCATACGCTGGCTAAATTGTCGAGATGTGACAGGGCCCTGATACAGCATTGGTCTCCCAGTTGTTGCTCCCTTCATAGGAAAAATAAACTTTGATGCAACAGTTTTGACACATTGTGAGGTTTTCCTTCAAAGGTTTTATGTTGTGTAAAATTAGATTTTGACTGTATAAGCAGAAACTGCTGCTCAAAGTGAAATTTTATTGCTGGACTTTGATCCACAATCCTTTGGTATGAAAGCATTGTTAACAGAACAATCAAGATCAAAGGCCAGCAAGCAGTATGAAAGATGTGTGATCAGGATCTAAAATCAGGAGGAAACATGAGGACCAGGATGAAAGATGAGTCTTCAGAATCTCATGGTTACCATCTGTCTGGACATGTTGGTCTGAGTCCACTTATTGATCTGTATCTGGTGGACAAAGATGTACTTTGATAGCAGACATGGGCCATTTAATTGGAGCAAGGATTGTGATTTGTTTTGCTGCTTAATTTAAAGATGACTAGATGGTTTTGGAGAAAGGTGCATGACTTGAGTGCTCTTTGAGTTGATTAAGTAGACTGCATAATAGCTGGGACATCAAATGTGTGTCCGTGCTGACGGGATGTGATGGGATTTTTAACAAATCATTATTAATCGTTTGCGCTACTGTGACCCTGACACTCCCACATGAAACAAACAGGCCTCCCTCTGTGTTCAAACTTACTCAGGCAGGAAAGCAGACAGGCTACGTTTAGCAGATTGCTAATGCGCGGAGATAAAAAGACACTTCTGTCAGGATAGATGAATTTCCAGAGCATTGTCTCATTCTTCTCTTGAGCTTATTCACACACACACACACACACACACACACACACACACACACACACACACACACACACACACACACACACACACACACACACACACACACACACACCTTCCTTCAGGTGTCTTTTCTTTCTTTTTTTTTCTTCCCAATACACAGCCGAAGAAAAACTGCAGTTAAAACAAAGATTTTGAGTGGAGATGTTTAATGCAAATGTCAACATGTCACTCTGTTGTTGTGAGTACGAAGACCAATGACGGTTCATTGAGCGGAATAAAGGGATGGGGACGGAAAAACAAGGAATTATTTTCCAGCGTTGCTGCATCTGTCGCTTGTATGAGCCAGAAAAGATTCAAGCTGGAAAAACATAACAAAATGGAAACCCAAAATACTTTGTGTCTTCTCTGAATCCTGATGTGTGTGTGTGTGTGTGTGTGTGGTATAATAGTACATTATATATGTTAATATGATAATTATATGTTAATATTTTTGTGCAGAAATACTTCATTTTCACAGAAACCACAATTTCCCAAGTGTGTCCAACACTTCTGGCGAGCAGCGATGGAATGTCAAAAATGAAACACTGCAGCGTTTTAGTGTATCTCAGTTACACATCATTTCAACACATATGGTGCATCCAGAAAGTAATCACAGCACTTTACTTTTAACATATTTTATGTTAAAGCCTTAATCCAAACTGGATAAAATTACTCTTTTCCCCTCAAAATTCTACACACAATATCCCATAATGACAATGTGATTTTTTTTTTTAACTTTTAGACAAATTAAATTAGTAAAACTACTAAGAAATCACATGTAGGTAAGTATTCACAGCCTTTGCCATGAAGCTGAGCTCAGGTACATTCTGTTTCCACTGATCATCCTTGAGATGTTTCTAAAGCTTAATTGGAGTCCACCTGGGGTAAATTCAGTTGATTGGACATGATTTAGAAAGACACACACCTGTCTACATATAAGGTTCCACAGCTGACGGCGCATGTCAGAGCACAAACCAAGCACAAAGTCAAAGGAATTGTCTGTAGACCTCTGGGACAGGATTATCTTAAGCACAAATCTGTGGAAGGGAAACATTTCTACTGCTTTGAAGGTCCCAATGAGCACAGAAGCCTTCATCTGTAAATGGAAGAAATTCGGATTCACCAGGATTCTTTCCAGAGCTGGCCCGCCCGTTTAAACTGAGCGTATGGGGGAGAGGTCTTAGTGAGGGAGGTGACAAATGAACCTGATGGTCACTCTTCAGAGCTCCAGCATTCCTCTATGGAGAGAAGAGGACCTTCCAGAAGGACAACCATCTCTTTAGCAATCTACCAATCAGGCCTGTTTTGTATAATGGCCAGACGGAAGCCACTCGTTAGTAAAAGGCATATGACAGCCCACCTGGAGTTTGCCAAAAGGCGCGCCTGAAGGACTCTCAGACCATGAGAAAGAAAATTCTCTGAGACAAAGATTGAACTCTTTGGACTGAATGCCAGGCACCATGTTTGGAGGAAACCAGGTATCATCCCTACAGTGAAGCGTGGTGGTGGCAGCATCATGCTGTGGAGATGTTTTCAGTAGTAGGAACTGAGAGACTAGTCAGGATTGAGGGAAAAATGAATGCAGCAGTGTATAGACTAGAGACATCCTGTAGGCAAACCTGCTCCAGAGGGCTCTTGAACTCAGACTGGGGCAACGGTTTATCTTTCAGCAGGTCAATGACCCTAAGCACACAGCCAAGATATCAAAGGAGTGTCTTTCGGACAACTCTGTGAATGTCCTTGAGTGGCCCAGCCAAAGCCCAGACCTGAATCTGATTGAACATCTCTGCTGTGCACAACACTCACCATCCAACCTGATGGAACATGCGAGGTGCTGCAAAGAGGAATTGGCAAAACGCCCCAGAGATAGGTGTGTCAAGCTTGTGCCTCATATTCAAGAACACTTGAGGCTGGAATTGCTGCCAGAGGTTGCAACAACAAAGTATTGAGGTAAAGAGTGTGAATACTTACGTATACGTGATTTTTTTGGTTTGTTGCGTTTTTTTTCATTTGTAATGAATTCGCAAAAAATTTCTAAACCTTTTTTCATGTTCTCATTATGGGTTCTGTGAGTGAATTTTGAGGGGAAAAATTAATTTACTCCATATTGGAATAAGGCTGTAACATAACAAAATGTGGAAAAGTGAAGTGCTTGTGAATACTTCCCGGATGCACTGTGAGAGATTTACCAATGTTCTGACATAGAAAATTAACAAAGTAATGACTGAAGACTGGTATTGCAGTTCAACATTTCTCTACAACTGTGAACATGTGCATTTTTGCTTTTCCTTATTTTTTTCCTCTGGCATTTTTAACTTTGAGCCTCTGCAGAGGTTTGTCCACCTTCAATGCTAATTTTTGGAAGCACAAACACATTTTAAGTCTGTCAAGGATTAAAGTCACTCATTCAGAGTGGGTCCAGCAGGCAGCTTCAGCCATACGGCCAAGCAGACAGACAGCTGCTCAAACAGCTCGCCAGGCACGTAAACCAAACTATCCAGCCAACCAGCAGTGCCCACAAACAAATGTTAGTCCTACAGCAAGGAGGGTAAGCCCACTAAACCCACTGAATGAACTGCTGTGAGGTCCACTACTGAGACTGGTATGCCATTATTCTTATGATTAAAAATCGTATGAACCTGAAGTTGTTGTACAGATTGATTTTGATTGACTTTCCCGACTTGGATGCAGCTGGCGGGTTGCATGTGTGAGGCCAGGTACACACATCTCTATGGGTCTGTATCTCCAAATATAACAATCAAGAGAAAATTTTGGGGGAAAAAAAAAACACTGACTCTTTAGAAATGGCAATATTGTATGGGGTTAAATAAAAGTCCTATCAGGACCTTGAGACCAGTTGGTGCTGATGTTTAACCACGCGTTCCATAGTGTAAAGCCTTGAAAGTCTAACAGTCCCTCTGGACAGGACACCATCCTTCATAGGTTACTTCTCATATTTCAGTTCAATTTCAATTTATTTTCATTTATATACCGCCCAAATCACAACAGAGTTGTCTCAAATCACTTCACACAGTTAAGGTCTAACCTTACCAACCCCC
This sequence comes from Thalassophryne amazonica, assembly GCF_902500255.1. Taxonomy (NCBI): domain Eukaryota; kingdom Metazoa; phylum Chordata; class Actinopteri; order Batrachoidiformes; family Batrachoididae; genus Thalassophryne; species Thalassophryne amazonica. Next base: position 76,840,595 of record NC_047117.1, on the reverse strand, counting down.
AAGCAACAGCGGTAAGAAAAACTCCCTCTGAGGAAAAACCTCAAGCAGACCAGACTCAAAGGGGTGACCCTCTGCTTGGGGCAATGCTACAAACATAAATTACAGAAACAATTCCACCGAACAATTCACGGACGAATATACAAGAAATGCTATTGGCGACAGGACAGGTGGGTCGCAACACAAATACAACTCCCATCTCTGGATGAGCTTGCCACCTTAAACAGAGAGAAAAAACAGAATCAGGCATCAGAAAGACCAAAAAAATACTGTATAATTTGCCAGCATTAAGCAACAAGAAAACAGAATAAATAATAAGGTGATCACCGGCCACTAGCCCTAAAACTTCACTAAAAGACCCAGAATTTAGGTAAAGTTGAGGCCGCAGACCCGCTCCAAATACTAATAATTAATTAAAAGAGAGGAAAAAAGCGCAAAACAAAACTGTACCAGTATGGTAGCCATATGAAAGGGAAGATAAGTGCGTCTTAGTCTGGACTTGAAAATCTCCACAGAAACTGACTTGTTTTATGACAAAGGGAAATCATTCCAGAGAAACAGGGTCACAATAAGAGAAAGCTCTGTGACCACAGACTTCTTATTCACCTTAGGGACACAAAGTAGTCCTGCACCCTGAGAACGTAAAGCCCGGGCCGGTACGTAAGTTAATTAGGTCAGCTAGGTAGGGAGGGTGCCCAAGTTCCATGAATAATTTTTATAGATTAGTAGCAGAACCTTTAAATCTGATCTCACTGGGACAGGAACCAGTGAAGGATGCCAAATGGGTGTAATGTGGTTGTACATTCTGCTTCATGTCAAAAGTCTGGCTGCAGCATTTTGAACCAATTGGAGAACCCTAATGCTAGACTGCGGTAAACCAGAAAATAGAACATTGCAGTAGTTCAATCTAGAAGCGATAATGCATGAATCAGGGTCTCAGCATCAGCCATAGACAGGATGGGAGGAATCTTCGCTATATTTCGCAGGTGGAAGAAAGCAGTCCTAGTAATATTTCTAATGTGGAGGCCAAAGGACAATGAAGGATCAAAAATTACCCCAAGGTTCCTCACTTTATCAGTGTGATGTATGACACATGAGCCGAGGCTGAGCGTTAACTGGTCAAATTGATGCCGATGTCTCACTGGACCAAGAATCATCATTTCAGTCTTATCAGAGTTTAAAAGTAGGAAGTTTCTAGACATCCAACTTCTCACTGCTGCAAGGCAATCTTCTAAAGATTTTATGTGAATGAGATTACCAGCAATTATCGGCATGTATAACTGAGTATCATCTGCATAGCAGTGAATGGTAATCCCAAAATGCCACAATATGTGCCCAAGGGGTGCTATATAAATGGAGAAAAGCAGGGGGCCTAAGACAGACCGCTGTGGAACCCCAAATTTCATGTCACTAAGGTTAGAGGTAGTGTTACTGTACAAAACACAGTGAGAACGACTGGTCAAGTATGACGTCAGCCTTGCAAGGGCACTCCCAGTAATCCCAAAATGATTTTCCAGCCTATCAGTACACTCAAAAAATATAAACGCAACACTTTTGGTTTTGCTCCCATTTTGTATGAGATGAACTCAAAGATCTAAAACTTTTTCCACATACAATATCACCATTTCCCTCAAATATTGTTCACAAACCAGTCTAAATCTGTGATAGTGAGCACTTCTCCTTTGCTGAGATAATCCATCCCACCTCACAGGTGTGCCATATCAAGATGTTGATTAGACACCATGATTAGTGCACAGGTGTGCCTTAGACTGCCCACAATAAAAGGCCACTCTGAAAGGTGCAGTTTTGTTTTACTGGGGAGGGGGGGATACCAGTCAGTATCTGGTGTGACCACCATTTGCCTCATGCAGTGCAACACATCTCCTTCGCATAGAGTTGATCAGGTTGTCAATTGTGGCCTGTGGAATGTTGGTCCACTCCTCATCAATGGCTGTGTGAAGTTGCTGGATATGGGCAGGAACTGGTACACGCTGTCGTATACGCCGGTCCAGAGCATCCCAAACATGCTCAATGGGTGACATGTCCGGTGAGTATGCTGGCCATGCAAGAACTGGGACATTTTCAGCTTCCAAGAATTGTGTACAGATCCTTGCAACATGGGGCCGTGCATCATCCTGCTGCAACATGAGGTGATGTTCTTGGATGTATGGCACAACAATGGGCCTCAGGATCTCGTCACGGTATCTCTGTGCATTCAAAATGCCATCAATAAAATGCACCTGTGTTCTTCATCCATAACAGACGCCTGCCCATACCATAACCCCACCGCCACCATGGGCCACTCGATCCACAACATTGACATCAGAAAACCGCTCACCCACACGACGCACACACGCTGTCTGCCATCTGCCATGAACAGTGTGAACCGGGATTCATCCGTGAAGAGAACACCTCTCCAATGTGCCAAACGCCAGCGAATGTGAGCATTAGCCCACTCAAGTCGGTTACGACGACGAACTGGAGTCAGGTCGAGACCCCGATGAGGACGACGAGCATGCAGATGATCACACCCACACACACACACACACACACACACACACACAACACACACACACACACACACACACACACACCACACACACACACACACATTCCAGCTCCAAATTCACACTCTCAAGTAAAAAAGAAAAAAAAAAAATCTTGCCACAAAACAGAAAAGGGGTAAAATTCTGAACATGCCAGACTCACCGTTTTATAGATTTAATTCCAATTGTAAACTCACATTATCAAAGAAGCACACATGCGCCCGCAAGATCGTCATCTGCAGCTCCCTTAAGTTCTCTAATGATTGTGGCACATAAAATAACGTCCATTAACTCCTGAAGACAAAAATGCACCTGCTAGCGCTCAGAGTAAGAGGAATAAAATACATCAGAGATTACTAATTATTAGCACATGTGTGCGGAGAGACTTACAATCATGAGTACTTTTATGTTGTCTTACTAACTGGGACGTTAAAAGGCGTGAGACATGCCCTTTAAATTAAAGCTGAACATTAAATTTTGACTGTTTCCTTTCAGTTCTATTTTGCTGCTGAAAAGAAGAAAAAATGACAAAAACTGTCACTATCCAAATATATCTAACTGTACTCTTTTAAAGCTGTACAGCTTTTCAAATTTCACAAAATTGACAAAAATTAGTTTCTACTGAAATCCAGGCATTATAATGTCAGTTTATTTTTGCAACATGTTGCAAAATTACAGCTCATTTTAATGAAGAGAACATATTTATCCAGGTGGGAATTCCATGGTGAGTATTGTCTTTTCCTTTTAACACCGTCATGCAGATGCACTGCAGCAGGAAGCACGTGCGTGCATGCGTGATATTTTGAGATTATCTTCGACCTTTACAACTTGCTTTATGCGCTTTCCTGGGGTGTACACACCAACATCTAACTGGTTTCAAAAACAGTGTTTTTACATTTATGAGTGTTTATTTCTCAATAGCATTTACAAAATATATGAGAAACATACAGTATTAGATTTATCTGGAAATGATATGTTTCAGAGCAGGGCAAGCACCCACGTGATCTATGATGTTGCTACCAAATGTATGTTATGGCTTCTGATCGCTTGAATTTTTACCCTGCAGGGGTCGAAATTTTAAATTGTTTCCAGGCTGCACACATTTTCATCACATTGGCAATATGATATTATGAATCCTTTAAGGAAAAACGTGATACTGATGCCAAAGAAAATTCTTTTTATGGCTTACAACTTTACAAAACAAAACAAAGGCTGTACAGCTTTAAAGGTGGTGCTCTTGTTGTGTCCTTTCACTAACCGCAGACACATGTGCCAGTCAGTTGTAATGTAGCAGCCAAACTAATTACTTAATGTCATATTTTTGAACCACGAGCTGACTGTAGCTTGACAGGGAGGGCCAGAATCACCACATCTCCCCTCTGGTTATGAAAGCAAACCGTCTTCCAGCACTGGCAGACACTTCGTCTGGCTAGCTAATATTAAATCTCTGAAACACATATATTATTCTCTATTAAGGTGACTCTTTCTTCCTTTTAAACACGAGCATGGAATAGTCAGTCACATCAGACGCAAAAGTTTTAATGAACACCAAGCTTTATTTATGGGAGATCGTATCTCACGTCAACGGCTGAATGTTTTCCGTGAGGTCTGCTGGAGTCCAGCGGGGTGTCCAGTGTTCAGGGAGGTTCTCGTATTAAATATATCACATCTTGATTCACTTTGTGAAAGTGGAGTGTGCTTGGTGGAGTGTTCCACCTTTCAACAAAACACCGAAAGTCATTAAATATGAAACATCACGGTGGATATGAAAATATTCAAACACTAAAGCACAACTTACTTAAAAAAAACAGTTCTGTTTATAATAAAACATCAATAAATCAAGTGTCTGAGTGTTCAACTCACCTTTGAGGAATTCATCACAGGCAAGAAATGCAGAATTTATATCAGTGCTTGGGGGTGAAAGTGGTTATGGTGTTTTCAGTTCTGTGTGTCCGTGTGTCCAAGTGTGTGTGAACATAAGTCAAAGAGATTCAAGGTCAGCATTTTGATCCCTTCTGTATAAGGGATCTTTATCATGGCTGTGTTGGTAGGAATGAAGACGTCTTCATGGTGGAGATGGGACTGTATTAAGAATCGGCTTTGAACGCATAATTACATGACGGATAATCAGTGACCTTTATGACCTTTCGGGACATGACACACTCAGGCGTCATGACTACAATGCCGTGTTTGTGGGTGATTCCATATCGGGAACTGCTGGGACTTTGTTCAGAAATTCCACATAATACAATGATCCATCAATGAAAATGATCCAAACCCAGATCCAGAGCTTCAGTAGAACACGAGTCAGTTCCAACCTTTCGTGTCATGGAAATACATGTCAGTGCTTGAAATACATATCTCTCTCTCATTCTCGAGCATTTGACTCACACTGATTGTATTTCATTCATCAGTCCAAGTACTTCGGTAATGTGTGGAGATTATTTTGGAAAAAGGCCACAGACCATTCTGTCAAGACAGCGATGACTTTTTTTTTTTTATATCAAAACATTCTCAAAGATCAGCTGCTCAGCGAGTGGCCCGTATACCACCAACAGAGGTCAGTAAGGTCAGTAGGGTCACGGGGGGGAGGAGGGGGGAGCCGATCCCAGCAATTGTGAAAAATACATTTTTGAAAAATTACTTTTAAAAGGAATGAATGATGGTGAATGACACAAAATAACAAAGATACAGCAAGCAAATTAGTTGGTAATCATAATCAAGCATTCAACATGGTCAAAACTATGAATCCTAAATCATTAAGCCTATTAGCTCAACCAATAATTTGCATCACTTTTTTAAACTTTTTCAACTTTATCACTATTTTTATTGTTTTTTTTCCCATATAATTCGCCACGATAGTCCAAACTATACCTTTTTGGAATTTTTCTGATCAGACAAATAATGTGATGTACATTTCAATATGACTGAAGGATTTTTAAGTCTTGTCCCCGTGTAATCCTTCATTAACCGGAACTTGGGTATAGCTGCCATTCTGGGATGCCACCATATATTTTGTGAGGTCATGGTACACTCAGACGGATTGGTAAGCATCGTTTAGGTCCCCTTAAATTTACAAAATTGGCTTTGGGCTCATGGACTGTACTCAGAAAAGTGCAAATAATGTTTTCATAGGACAATGCCATAACAATCTATTTGTCCATTAATCACAGATTTGAAGATAAAAGTTAATACAAGTGAATTCTGACAGACAACTCAGCACTACAACTCATGCTGTTTTTATTTCTAAGATCCACACATTCAGTAAATGTGGTTTTAAACCACATTTAAACCCAATAAACCACAGGCTTATTGGGCCTTTGATGGAGAATGTGTGTAGATTAATTGTGGGCCCAAAACATGCTGAACCACTGCCCCCTTTTGGCCTGAATAAGTATCTATTTAAAGGTTTCTGCTGCCTTTCCTTTTCGGGCTCTCTAGAGATTGATTAGCCACACCAGACCGAATGCTGCTGACTGCAAACACTGTCTGTCAGTTTGGGTCCGAGGCACTGCTGTCACTACTTTGCAAATCCTTAAGTCACATTTATCAACTGCAACCATCCTGTTGCTAAACTCAGCTGAATACCCTCCATCTCCTGGCCTAATTAAGAAACTGCAGGGAGAAGCCTGCAAATCAGGGGTCACCAACTCCGCCCCTGGAGATGACGCACCACTGCTCATGACCTAAGTTAGGTGTGATCAGCCACTCAAGAGACTTGAATTAATCAGCTGTGGTTGCAAACTTCCATTGATGACTGTGAAAGCTTGGTACCTTGTTTTTTTTTTACCACAGCACTTGAATGCATCATCAGGAAGCCCTCCTTTACCACACCTTGTGCAGATTTTGCAGTAAAACCCCTGAGTTCAATTGAAAAAGAACAGTTTCTATGTTGGATAGCATCTATTTGAAGAGAATTTCAAGTATCATCAACTTGACGTCAAACTGATTTTAACATCACTCTGGAAAACACTAATCAACAGACGCCTGGATGGTAGGAAAAGTTTTATGTCAGAAAATGTAAACACGTACGATGTGTAGACACTTTGTAGATACTGAGGCAAAATGTGACAAAATTGTGCTTATTTTTTGGGCACATGGCTGTGAAGAATTAATTATAAGAATATCAGAAGTATTGTATTCCTTTATTCATGCACAACATCCAAAAAAAAACAAACAGCTGCAATTATTGTTAGATAAAGAGGGACATCATGGTTTTGTACATATCAACTGCACTTAAATTCACTTCAATTAAAATTTGAGAATAGACCTCCAAGGATCTTGTTATAGCCACACAAATGATTTCCATTGCAGATTTGCATAGTAAACTTGCATTGCATCTTCTGAAAGCTAAAGATGTGACTTTGTTCTGAGAAATATGCGAACTGGAAATATTCTGGAACCATATTCAAATTCTGATCCTGTGCAATGCCACCAAAAGTGTGCAAAGCCGTGCTCTGGAAGTCAAAGTATTGCTTAACCATCAGTCTATCCCAATGCTAAGAAAGGGGCCTGGACCTTTAAAACATTCAGAAGTATATAAAACAACTGTGTAATTCCAGAAGTTTTGTTCAGATTTTCAGATGTTTTGTGCACCTTGGTTAGTTCAGTTTAAACTTTACACTATTTAAGAGACCTGATTTTCAAGGGCCATAGGCACTCGAGACATCGTCTTACAGCATCAATTCCAGAAGTACAAAAAGTACAAAAACTTAAAATTTGTCCACCTTCTGATGTTGCATGGAACAGATCTAACACCTAACATCACAACTCTAAATTCAATTATTTATCAAAAAGCACTGCTGGGTAAAGGTGTGATGATTTTCATCTCTATCTGCATACAGATCAACAGTTTGCTCACAAGTACAGCTCGTCTGGAAAGTATTCACAGCGCTTCACTAATTCGTACGTTTTATGTTACAACCTTATTCAAAAATTCAAGATTCTACACATAACTTTTTATGCCAAAAATGTTAAAATGTGAATATCACTTTGCCAAATCAATGGACCTTGTTTCTGCAAACTTTCAGCACAAACTGTGTTAACTGTAACTTTAATGCTAAATGACATCACTCTTTTCCTAACTGCCACTGCTGTCAGTGTCCAACATATTGGAACAATAGCTAAACACTAATATGGCATACACTAACCGTAACTATTAACCTTTTCTAGTCAACTGATATTAAAATAGTAAATTCCACATGATTATACTTTGGAGCTGGGTGTTCTGGGACCATATTTTCTAAGAAGCAGGAGGTGTTCCTGGTGTTCCTTCCACTGCCAACACTAAACTGACCGATGAACTGAATCATCCACTATTTGAGACACTACAAATAAATCACTAAGAGAACGGTATTACAACCCCTGGCAAAAATTATGGAATCACCGGCCTCGGAGGATGTTCATTCAGTTGTTTAAATTTTGTAGAAAAAAAAAAGCAGATTACAGACATGACACAAAACTAAAGTCATTTCAAATGACAACTTTCCTGGCTTTAAGAAACACTATAAGAAATCAGAAAAAAGACTGTGGCAGTCAGTAATGGTTACTTTTTAGACCAAGCAGAGGAAAAAAATATGGACTCACTCAATTCTGAGGAAAAAATTATGGAATCACCCTCTAAATTTTCATCCCCAAAACTAACACCTGCATCAAATCAGATCTGCTCATTAGTCTGCATCTAAAAAGGAGTGAACACACCTTGGAGAGCTGTTGCACCAAGTGGACTGACATGAATCATGGCTCCAACACGAGATATGTCAATTGAAACAAAGGAGAGGATTATCAAACTCTTAAAAGAGAGTAAATCATCATGCAATGCTGCAAAAGTGTTGGTTGTTCACAGTCAGCTGTGTCTAAACTCTGGACCAAATACAACAACATGAGAAGGTTGTTAAAGGCAAACATACTGGTAGACCAGGAAGACAGTCATAGCGTCAAGACAGAAAACTTAAAAGCAATATGTCTCAAAAATCGAAAAATGCACAACAAAACAAATGAGGAATGAAGGGGAGGAAACTGGAGTCAACGTCTGTGACCGAACTGTAAGAAACCGCCTAAAGGAAATGGGATTTACATACAGAAAAGCTAAACGAAAGGCATCATTAACAACCTAAACAGAAAAAAAACAAGGTTACAATGGGCTAAGGAAAAGCAATCGTGGACTGTGGATGACTGGATGAAAGTCATATTCAGTGATGATCTCGAATCTGCATTGGGCAAGGTGATGATGCTGGAACTTTTGTTTGGTGCCGTTCCAATGAGATTTATAAGATGACTGCCGAAGAGAACATGTAAATTTCCACAGTCATTGATGATATGGGGCTGCATGTCAGGTAAAGGCACTGGGGAGATGGCTGTCATTACATCATCAATAAATGCACAAGTTTACGTTGATATTTTGGACAATTGAAGGATGTTTGGGGATGATGAAATCATTTTTCAAGATGATAATGTATCTGCCATAGAGCAAAAACTGCGAAACATTCCTTGCAAGAAGACACGTAGGGTCAATGTCATGGCACAGGGTCAATGTCAACGAGCAGATCTGATTTGATGCAGGTGTTAGTTTGAGGATGAAAATTTACAGGGTGATTCCATAATTTTTTCCTCAGAATTGAGTGATTCCATATTTTTTTCCTCTGCTTGGTCTAAAAAAGTAACTGTTACTGACTGCCATATATTTTTTTCTTGATTTCTTATAGTGTTTCTTAAAGCCAGAAAGTTGCCATTTGAAATGACTTTAGTTTTGTGTCATGTCTGTGATCTGCTTTTTTCTACAAATTAAACAACTGAATGAACATCCTCCGAGGCCGGTGATTCCATAATTTTTGCCAGGGGTTGTAGATCTTTGTAAAAAATATTAGATCACCCTTTTTGATCACTGGTTGAGACTATTTTCTTTTCGTTTAAGAGGGAAATCTGGCATTTGTCCAATGTATGTTTAGCTATTTTGAGTTTATCATTTCACAATTTTGCATCTCTACCTGTCCTGTAACTGCAGCTGTAATATGAAGAGCCTGTGCAAAATGACTTTTCTCCCGAGTGAAAAGATGATCTTCAAAACATCTAAAAATAGAGCACAAGTTAAACAATACTAGAGGTTCCCTTTGACAAATACACTTCATTCATCACACATTTCACCATTTTTAATGCTTTTATGATGCAGTAAATGTGCTTAAAGCATGTTGTGCAGTACTCTGTGCGTGTGTGTATATGATATGGAAAAACTGAAATGTTCATATTCAAGCAGCATTTTTATTTTTATTTCTTAAAAGAAAGTAATTAATTACAAATCATGTTACCATCCTCATTTCAAATAAAATTAAGTTTTATTATTATTACTATTGCCTCCGCCAACCCCTGTTTGTTGTTTGTTTGTCTTTTTGAACACCTGTAAACCCACAATTTTTCCATATATTGTTATAACATTTTTGCAGAGGTTTCATTTCCTGATAGGCAAGAACTGATTCAGTTTGCAAAGTCAGGGTCAAAGTCAAAGTCGGGAAAAATCATGGAAAATGGGAAAAATCCCTATCTTTAACATTGACTGAATTTTCAAAAATTCATAACTCTGTCACAAAAGATCAAATTTCTTCATATTTGAGAGGTTATGTTGGCTGTTATCTTTTATCGACTGTCAAAGTTTGATTCGGATCTGATCCGGATTACAGATCTAAATTTTACATTGAAAACCCCATTTAATTTATATTTTACATTATATCTTAATCAAACATGCCATAATCACTCTCATATTTGAAGGTGAGGCACAGACTGGCACTCACTATCGCCTGACAAAGTTTGATCCGTATTGTGGATTTTGTGAACATTTGAATTTAATATTGAAAAGCTCATTTGGTGTATATTTTGTATTATATCACAATTAAAAGTGCCTCAGTCACTCTCATTTGTGACAGTGAGGTGCAATCTGGCACTCTCGATGAATAGAATAAATTTGATGCGCGTCTGATTCATATTGCAGATTTAGCGGCTATTTCATTTTAACATTGAAAAGCCCTTTTGATCTATATTTTGTATTATATTTTAGCTTATGAAAAGCCACTTCTAACAGGACTCTCACCTTGAAATACTTTTCCAAGGTAAAAATTTGTGGAATTGGAAACTAGTGTTGTCGGAGGTTTTTGATTTGTGATTTGTCAGTTTTGAGGGGACATCACCTCTTTTGCATAACACTCACGGTGCTTGAAGTCAGCCATCTGTGGTTGAGGGAAAAAAAACATAAATAGCAGCTCATTTTTAACAATTTTAGGTAGAATAACATGTCCCCCTGACAGATGGACTCACAAACACAACCTTAATGAAACCAGGGAGGTGAGTCTGGAATGGTCCTTCAGTAAAAGTCCTTCAGGCAGTAACCTATTTTTCTTGTTAGTACTTCTGTTGTGTTGCACCCATTTGTGTACATTGTGTGAATTTGCTGCTTGCATGTTATCAAATTAAATTGCTGCATGTGCTGGAGCAGGGCTCTTCAAGTGATTCCAGAAAAGGCAGAGAGGGTGTAGGTTTTCTTTGCAACCACCCACTCCACCAGGTGATTTCACTGATTAACATCATTTTGAGCAGATTGAATCAGTTAATCAGTGAAATCACCTGGTGGAGTGGGTGGTTGCAAAGAAAACCTACACCCTCTCGGCCCTTTCTGGAATCACTTAAATACCCTCGTCGTAGAGTTTATATGTTCTGTGGTTGCATGCATTTTCTCAATTTCTTTGACTTTTTTTTAATGTAACTATCCGTTATTGCATCAATGCTGTATCTATTTTTGGAAGTGTTCTGGCCTCTGATGGCCCACCGTACACAATATACCGAAATGGCATGGAAACATGTAAAGCAGGTAGCTGAGTGGATAAGGAGCTAACCTGCCGATGCTGGTCTGAATCCCACTCATGCTGCCTGTCTGTCACCTTGGACAAGACATTTATGGCCTGATATAGTAAAAGTTTGCATGTCTAAAAACACCATTGCACTTGCAAATACACCTGCATGCTGATTTACTAACAGTGCAAAGAGGATTGCATCTGTTAAATATGGAAAAATAGCATGTATTGTCAATTTACCACGTTTAGCTTTATGAATATGGAATATGGGAATTGTCTGCATGCTTGCACAAAATTCTGGCAGGGAACATGTAAACAGGTGAGGTTTGCACATGCATCATAATTTTCATGGTCCAAAGGAAATTTATAAGAATAATAATAAGAACTTTATTAATCCTGAAGGAAATTGTTTTGCCAGAGTGCCTAAACAGTAAGCATTACTTTTTTTTAACAGTGAGTACAACATCGTTTATGCAAAACTGATTGCCACAGGTAGGAAAGATCTTCTGTGGAGCAATCTTTTGCTGAAGGTGCTTTGACAGGACATCAGTGTGGCATGCAGGGGGAGGGAGGTGTCGTCATGGAAGGTGAGCAGTTTTCTCAACATCCTCCTCTCAGATTTCTTCTGTATTTTGTGTGCTTGAAATCTTGGAATTAATTTATTGCACTTAACAGAATGCTCCTGCCGCCTCCTTCTACACAGGAGAGGTAAGTCCAGTTTAGGCCCTGCAGCTCGTTCGTGCTGGTGATGATCAAATAAGATCAATTTGAGAGGTTTGTCATGTACTTAAATGTGAACTGAACTATTAATTTGTGGCTAATCAGTGCTCCATACAAATGTTTTACATGAGCAAAACAGTGTGACAGCAGCAGTCGTCATTGGATTTTTAGTTTATTTGATGGGATGAGGGCCGATCCATTGTGTTTATTTACGTTTATGATCTGTGATCAACCGTGCTTCTGTTTCCACTGAACTTTGAGCTGCAGAACAGTTTGCAGCTGCATTTAATTCACACACTGTTTGATATTCAGCACAGAGGCGGCGTAATTTTAAAGCAATGGAAATATTTCCTCTGGATCGATCTCTCTCGCTCTCGAGTTTGTGTCAAACCAGGCAAGCGAGTCATGTTCTCCTCTTTCCTCAACATTCCCATCCCGGAAATTTTTGATTGATCCGGGGGTGCTGTCGGATCGGAAGCTCAGTATGCAGATGGGGATGAAGGCACCTCGTCACGTCTTGTCAATCACGACCACACACACATGCACACACACACTGAGCAGCTCATACACTTCATAGACTCTCTTTTCCCTACGGGAGAATAACCACAAGAATATTTAGTTCCCCCACATTACCAGCCGTTCACGGATACACTTCGCACCGAGGGAATCTCAGTCATCTGGCTTCTTTCTTTCTTCGCCCTCTCTCTTTTCCTTCTCTCGTGATAAATCTTTGAGGTTTTTGACAGAAACACAAGTAGGCTTTACTGCTCCCCCCATACTCCTACAATTCTTCACCACCCTCCTGATCACGGTTTGAGAACAAGACGGCGCGCTCCTGATAGACGGTTCCAGCTCTGCAAACACTGGACAAGCTATAACCACAGCTGAAACTCCAGAAATGAAATGAACACACCACATCTGACAGGCATTTTAAATTTCCCCTGTTCTGACTTTTGTTTATCAGCAGTAAATATCAACTTTTACATTCCAAATAAAAGACCAATAACATTAAAGCTACAGTGTGGGGGATTTACCGGTGTTATTAGCAGGCAGGGAGAGTAGCAATCTGTTCATTGGTGTTTAATTACCTGCAACAATAAATCGATGTGTTTTTATGAAGGCTGCCAAGATGATACGGTAGCACAAAGAAGACAAACGTACTCCCTCTTATGCAATTTGCAGTGTAGCTGGACAACTGAGGGTAATAAAGAAGAGTGCAGGCTAACAAGTGTGGGAAGCTTCATTTGTGTGAAAAGTAGGGTCAAGGCAAGGGCGCAAGAATCTCAGTCACCAAAGAAGCAAAAACATAATGGAGAAACTATTATGTGAATGGTGATGACATCATGCAATCTGCAACCTCACCACTAGATGACACCAAGTCCTACACACTGCAATGGCAGTTAAATTAATGGTCAAGCACATATTTGAGTTATAGTTACCCGATTTCCAAATGTGGACCATGCTGTAATTTATCCAGGACATTGCATGTTTCACTGTTGATAGACCATGTTGAAGTTAGCTGATTGGGTCAAACATTAATTTCAATTCAATTTATTTTCAACTGTAAGTTGTGCTTGTCAGGAGAAATTGGTGTTCGTCCCGTCTGTCCGTTTGTACGGCAACGACTCTAACCCTAAACCCTAACCCTGGTTTTCAAGTAGGCTGAGGTTTGCGCCTTTGTTATTTCATCAGCTTGGTCCACTGTCATTATTCCAGTTTTCTTTTTTTCAAACATGCTGATATTGCTTTGATGTTTTATAAATAATGTTTATTCCTACACTATGATGGAGAGGGAATTACTAAATTTTAAACATTGGTCTGATTCTAATTAATTGCATTTCATTTTGGTAAGACAAAGTGTATTATATTTGGAAATAAGCCCAGGAATTTAAATAGAAGCTTATCATTGAACAACGTTGAAACTGAAATTGTATCTGAAACTAAATTCCTTGCCATTTTTATTGATGATAAATTAAGGAAAACTTACATGAATTATGTTAAATCTAAAATTTCAAACGTTATTACAATTTTCTATAAAGTTTCTGTGTAGGCTCTCAGTTGTCCAGGTGGTTTCCATAGTAGAGAAGCTTGAATCTTCGACTGGACTGAGTTTCTTGACGCGAGGACGGTTCGCTTCAAATCGCAGAAGCTTCCTCAGCTAAAATTCTTGCTCTGGAAGTCTGACTGCTGTCTGACTCTTGTAGAGAAGAATAAAACAGAAGCCAACAAAAGCTGGAGTTTTAAACCTAACCAGACCCCTCCTACTGAGAGGCAGACTGCTATAGGCTAGTGACTAAACAATAGCTCTAATTAGCAACTATTGTGCTCTAGTTAGCACACCTAATGGCAGGACAGCTGTCCTTCTAATGATGGGATGGATGTCTTTCTGATGGCTCCCTTGATGACGTGAATGACTCATTACCATGAACAAAAGACTGAAACTCCTTTGACCTCAGTACCCCATTGTAAACAGGGGATAAAGTGTGTCTCAGACCCCCTCCCCGGTTAAGGCTGGGTTTCAAACGTTTCACAAAGAATGCCTCCTTGACCCCTCTCTCAAACCATTTCTTCTCTCTGGCTAATATTTTAACTTCCTTGTCCTCAAACATGTGGTTAGTGTCTTTAAGGTGGAGATGAACCACAGACTGAGGTCCACTGGCGCCCTCTCTGCGGTGGCTATACCTGGCTGGTATAGCCTAAAGGCACCGCAGAGAGGGCGCCAGTGGACCTCAGTCAGGTCAAAGGAGTTTCAGTCTTTTGTTCATGGTAATGAGTCATTCACGTCATCAAGGGAGCCATCAGAAAGGCATCCATCCCATCATTAGAGAGACAGCTGTCCTGTCATTAGGTGTGCTAACTAGAGCACAACAGTTGCTAATTAGAGCTATTCTTTAGTCACTAGCCTATAGCAGTCTGCCTCTCAGTAGGAGGGAAAATGTGGAAAGAGTGAAATGCAGTGAATACTTTCCGGATGCACCGTGTTTTGATGAAGGCATTCTCAGTTAAATGTCACTTCCAAAATTAGGGAAGGGTATAATTCTTGTGACATTTCAAAAACACCAAAGAAGCGAGCGACACTGGAGGGAAATGTGTGATATGCGCCTTTCGCTTTTGAGATAGGACATCTTATGGTGATTTATGTTTTTTTATATGCATATATTGTTTTGTTTGATATAATTCTAATTCTACAGTCATCCACTATGAATATAATTTCTCTGTATGGCTGGTTCGTCTAAGAATTTGTCCGACTAACACTTAAGTTCTGAGTCGTAGGTCTTGTCAACCTTTGTCGTGAAGTTTAGGAGGAAGACTCTTGATGTTTTTATGACCCTTTTTATGGCAGGATCGAACAAAATTCCAAAATCTAAGGGGTTGATTTTACTCCATGAGATTTATTCATACCTTTTTCATTTCATGCACTACATCATTCTCATAATATTCAGACCAGTGTGTCAATTTTATAACCCACATTTCAGTAATGTAATAGGCAGACTGCAATGAATTTTACTGGACATATTCATGCTCCAAAGGGGAGAAACCCTTTTGATTAGGTGACCTGACCTCTTGTCCTTTTTATAACTCTACTGGATACCTACATTTGTAGACTCAGAAACAAAAAAACACCATCAGTAAGTTGTTGATTTCATGTAATGTGCGCAGTGTGCCTCTAGGAGGCACTAATGTGGCTGAACCTTGGATTTTTGACTAGCGTTTTCCCATAAAACAAATTTACAACATAAGCAAGGCTGACTTGGGTAAATCAGGCTCATGTTTGCTTGTTTTTCCACAAATAAATGGACTTCATTTATAGAAATAAATGGTAAATGGACTGCATTTATATAGTGCTTTCCATCTGCATCAGACACTCAAAGCCCTTTACACATCAATGCCTCACATTCACCCCGATGGGAGGTTGCCGCCATGCAAGGCGCCCACTACACATCGGGAGCAAGTAGGGGATTAAGCACCTTGCCCAAGGGCCCTTAGTGATTTTTCCGGACAGGCTGGGATTTGAACTGGGGATCCTCTGGTCTCAAGCCCGACTCTTTAACCACTAGACCATCACCTCCCCTAAATGCAAATAAAGTTTATTGTTCAAGAGGAGTCAAGTTTGGGATCATGCTCTGGTGCAGGGTGTCAACTCATCTACAGCACTACAAAATCGCTACTCCTGGATTGGAAACTCATCTTGTCTGGCCATCCAAGATGAGTTTCTGTGGAATTTAAGATTCACAATTATCTTCTTCCAGAAGTAAGTGGATCTACGGCTGTGTTGATGCTGAACCAGTTTCCCAAACACCTGTTTGATGGGTGCCATAGATATCAAAGAGAAATGGGTGTTGAACAAATGTTTTTGGTGGGAATGTGTTAAAGGCTGGTGCTGTATGTGAATGAATGAGTGAATTTATTCATTCATTCATTCATGGATGAATAATGTTGCTGAACCCAGTGCGAAGTGAAGACGCCGATGGATGGGATACAAAAGGTACCGTGTTACAGGAAGTAGCACCGCGATCCTTCACAGTGCAGACTGAGGATGGTCAAACTGTCAGGCGTAACAGACGCAGTCTCCTAAAAACACCACCAACCACCAATGTGGCCAATGGAGGTCACAAAGGATTGCCTGTTACGACTCAGGATGTAACACAGAAACTTTACCACAACAACCTGATCTAAGAAGGTCAACTCGAGAAATAAAGAGACCAGACAGACTCATCTTATAAGAATAAACATGGAGATAAAGTTTTACTTTTATTTTTTTACTTTTTATTTTTTTTTAACTATATGGATTTGAATGACGTGTGATTACACCAATCATGCTTGAACCCTCGTGCGCATGCGTGAGTTTTTTCACGCGTGTCGGTGACGTCATTTCCCTGTGGGCAGGCCTTGAGTGAGATGTGGTCCCGCCCTCTCGGCTGAATTCCTTTGTTTCACACGCTGCTGCAGACGGCGCGCGTTGCTTTATCAAAATTTTTTCTGGACCTGTGAAGAATATCCGAGTGGACACTATTCGAGAAATTAAGCTGGTTTTCGGTGAAAAGTTTAACGGCTGATGAGAGATTATGGGGTGTTTCTGTCGCTGTAAGGACTTCCCACGGAGCGGGACTTGAAACGGCGAGACGCTGCCGCCTCGAAGCGCAGATCGCCGTCAGGCACCGTGGGCCGTCCTTATGACGACGCTACCAGACCAAAATCTCTCATCAGCCGTTAAAATTTTTACCGAAAACCAGCTGAATTTATCAAATGGTGTCCACTCAGTTGTGCCTTACAGTTTTGAAAAAATTTTGATCAAACAAAGCAGCAGTCTCTGAGCCATTCCTAAACAATGAAAAAATCGACGAGAGGGTGGGCGACTCCTCACTCAAAGACTGCCCACAGGCGAATGACATAACCGACAGGCGTGAAAAAACTCTCGCATGCCCACGAGGGTTCAAGCATGTCTGATGTAATCACACGTGATTCAAATCCATATAGTTTTTGAAAAAAATAATAAGGTCAGATACTTTTCTAATATACCTCGTATGTATATATATATATATATATATATATAAAACACAGACACACAAAAACAACGCGGTAATAAGCTGTAAAATAATAATTTTCCTTTGTTTAATGCACACATGAGGTCGCTGCTACTGAATACTGTGTTGGTAATGTGAGCAGTAGAAGAAGAAAACAGCAATGTGTGTGATGGCTTCTGCTGCAGGTTCTGTGATTAAAAACAGTCGCCTTTTTCCTTTTCGGCAAATATAACAAATCCTCATCCTTCAACATGACAACTACCTCATGGAATTGCTCTGTCTTCCAACTACACTTGTAGTCCATCTGTATCTTCAAGAAGCAACCTTATAACAGTAGGTGTTACATTAGGGTCACTTTGACCTGGCCCAGGTTCTCTGTACTTGCGCCAAGTAAACTATTTGCTAGATAATGCCTGGAGAAAACATGACTGGTCCATCACACCTTGACGATTTAGCCAGCGTACGCCGATGTATGAAAAATATGCCGAATATGCTGGCATACGTCTAATAAGTTATGGAGTTTTTTTAGTTTTGTATAAGTTAAGAGCGCATTGAAGCATGCTGGTATACGACATAGTACGATTGAGTACACTGAAAAATTTGGGGCGTGCACAATATTTTTGATGCATGCCAGCGTATGGCTCATACGTTCCACACACATGGGCCTTAAGTTTTAAACAAGTTATGTGACTGAAACACCTTTCTTGAAAGTTGCTCAAAAGTCGAAATGCGCCCATTGATGCTGCCCGTTGATTGGCTGCACAACTGAAAGCTGCAGTCATCCAAACAGTTCAGACAGTTTCAAATATTAAAACCATACATACACTGAGTAAATACAAAGTCTTAATGTTCCCTGTTCATTTCAGTCGTATTCATCATCACAGCCTGACAAAAACCTATCCACATACAGCATCCTGATTTTGGAAAACGACATCTGAAAATACTTTAGTTCCTTGTCCTGGTTGAAGAAACGTAGTGTTTTAAAAGAAGTCCTTCAGTGTTTTGTGCTCTCTGTGCCTTTCTCAAGGTACCTTGACACTTGCCTGAAATTTATCTGTGCACTGGTACGCAATCTACCGTGGCAGACATTAAACTCATTGTAAACCATTGTAAACTGTGCGCGGCTGCGTGCAAGTACGCAAAGAAAATTTTGAAATGTTGAAAATCTCTGGCACACATTAATTTTGTCAACTACACGTGAATATTGCGCAGCAGCCGATCTGCTCTGTGTGAGCCTGATCCCATCAGATCTCAGAAGCTAAGCAGAGCAGGATCTGGTTAGTACTTGGATGGGAGACCTCTTTGGAACACCAGCGGCTGTGTGTGTTTCTCTGGATAAACTGGAGTTGCATCAGGAAGGGCATCTGGCGTAAAGCTTGTGCCAATTACCGATGAGGATCTGGCTATATCCGCTGTGGCGATCCCGAACAAAACCGGGATCAGCCATATGAACAACAACAACGTGTGAACATTGTGCAAACAATTTAAAAACACTAAGTGTTCCTGCGAGTCACTGTGTCAGCACTGCACACCACAGCGCAGCTCATCTGAATGATTATGATGAGATATTCGATTTTTTAATAAACCGAATTTTACAGATACTCATAAGAAGGTATGAAAATGCAACTGTTTTACCAAGCTAATACAATATAAATAATATCACAAATAATTGCCTTTGAGATGATTCCAAATGCATTCCCCACATCATGAAGCACACGAGAACAGCTGCAGCTGTAGAAAATTCCTCTGCGATTCTGGATTACAGGTTGTTTCATCAGCCAAATTCTGATAGCAAATGATTACTCCGCTATGAAATAATAATTTTATACAATCCGCTGGACCGACTGCTCGGTGGAAATGGGGCTGTCAGCGTACGCTCGCTAAATCGTCATGGTGTGACAGCTGCATAACTTATTTGACATATCCAGGGTATTCTACAAATTTTTCATAAGTTGGCATATGCTGGCTAAATTGTTGAGATGTGACAGGGCCCTGATACAGCATTGGTCTCCCAGTTGTTGCTCCCTTCATAGGAAAAATAAACTTTGATGCAACAGTTTTGACACATTGTGAGGTTTTCCTTCAAAGGTTTTATGTTGTGTAAAATTAGATTTTGACTGTATAAGCAGAAACTGCTGCTCAAAGTGAAATTTTATTGCTGGACTTTGATCCACAATCCTTTGGTATGAAAGCATTGTTAACAGAACAATCAAGATCAAAGGCCAGCAAGCAGTATGAAAGATGTGTGATCAGGATCTAAAATCAGGAGGAAACATGAGGACCAGGATGAAAGATGAGTCTTCAGAATCTCATGGTTACCCATCTGTCTGGACATGTTGGTCTGAGTCCACTTATTGATCTGTATCTGGTGGACAAAGATGTACTTTGATAGCAGACATGGGCCATTTAATTGGAGCAAGGATTGTGATTTGTTTTGCTGCTTAATTTAAAGATGACTAGATGGTTTTGGAGAAAGGTGCATGACTTGAGTGCTCTTTGAGTTGATTAATTAGACTGCATAATAGCTGGGACATCAAATGTGTGTCCGTGCTGACGGGATGTGATGGGATTTTTAACAAATCATTATTAATCGTTTGCGCTACTGTGACCCTGACACTCCCACATGAAACAAACAGGCCTCCCTCTGTGTTCAAACTTACTCAGGCAGGAAAGCAGACAGGCTACGTTTAGCAGATTGCTAATGCGCGGAGATAAAAAGACACTTCTGTCAGGATAGATGAATTTCCAGAGCATTGTCTCATTCTTCTCTTGAGCTTATTCACACACACACACACACACACACACACACACACACACACACACACACACACACACACACACACACACACACACACCTTCCTTCAGGTGTCTTTTCTTTCTTTTTTTTTCTTCCCAATACACAGCCGAAGAAAAACTGCAGTTAAAACAAAGATTTTGAGTGGAGATGTTTAATGCAAATGTCAACATGTCACTCTGTTGTTGTGAGTACGAAGACCAATGACGGTTCATTGAGCGGAATAAAGGGATGGGGACGGAAAAACAAGGAATTATTTTCCAGCGTTGCTGCATCTGTCGCTTGTATGAGCCAGAAAAGATTCAAGCTGGAAAAACATAACAAAATGGAAACCCAAAATACTTTGTGTCTTCTCTGAATCCTGATGTGTGTGTGTGTGTGTGGTATAATAGTACATTATATATGTTAATATGATAATTATATGTTAATATTTTTGTGCAGAAATACTTCATTTTCACAGAAACCACAATTTCCCAAGTGTGTCCAACACTTCTGGCGAGCAGCGATGGAATGTCAAAAATGAAACACTGCAGCGTTTTAGTGTATCTCAGTTACACATCATTTCAACACATATGGTGCATCCAGAAAGTAATCACAGCACTTTACTTTTAACATATTTTATGTTAAAGCCTTAATCCAAACTGGATAAAATTACTCTTTTCCCCTCAAAATTCTACACACAATATCCCATAATGACAATGTGATTTTTTTTTTAACTTTTAGACAAATTAAATTAGTAAAACTACTAAGAAATCACATGTAGGTAAGTATTCACAGCCTTTGCCATGAAGCTGAGCTCAGGTACATTCTGTTTCCACTGATCATCCTTGAGATGTTTCTAAAGCTTAATTGGAGTCCACCTGGGGTAAATTCAGTTGATTGGACATGATTTAGAAAGACACACACCTGTCTACATATAAGGTTCCACAGCTGACAGCGCATGTCAGAGCACAAACCAAGCACAAAGTCAAAGGAATTGTCTGTAGACCTCTGGGACAGGATTATCTTAAGCACAAATCTGTGGAAGGGAAACATTTCTACTGCTTTGAAGGTCCCAATGAGCACAGAAGCCTTCATCTGTAAATGGAAGAAATTCGGATTCACCAGGATTCTTTCCAGAGCTGGCCGCCCGTTTAAACTGAGCGTATGGGGGAGAGGTCTTAGTGAGGGAGGTGACAAATGAACCTGATGGTCACTCTTCAGAGCTCCAGCATTCCTCTATGGAGAGAAGAGGACCTTCCAGAAGGACAACCATCTCTTTAGCAATCTACCAATCAGGCCTGTTTTGTATAATGGCCAGACGGACGCCACTCGTTAGTAAAAAGCATATGACAGCCCACCTGGAGTTTGCCAAAAGGCGCGCCTGAAGGACTCTCAGACCATGAGAAAGAAAATTCTCTGAGACAAAGATTGAACTCTTTGGACTGAATGCCAGGCACCATGTTTGGAGGAAACCAGGCATCATCCCTACAGTGAAGCGTGGTGGTGGCAGCATCATGCTGTGGAGATGTTTTCAGTAGTAGGAACTGAGAGACTAGTCAGGATTGAGGGAAAAATGAATGCAGCAGTGTATAGACTAGAGACATCCTGTAGGCAAACCTGCTCCAGAGGGCTCTTGAACTCAGACTGGGGCAACGGTTTATCTTTCAGCAGGTCAATGACCCTAAGCACACAGCCAAGATATCAAAGGAGTGTCTTTCGGACAACTCTGTGAATGTCCTTGAGTGGCCCAGCCAAAGCCCAGACCTGAATCTGATTGAACATCTCTGCTGTGCACAACACTCACCATCCAACCTGATGGAACATGAGAGGTGCTGCAAAGAGGAATTGGCAAAACTGCCCAGAGATAGGTGTGTCAAGCTTGTGGCATCATATTCAAGAACACTTGAGGCTGGAATTGCTGCCAGAGGTGCAACAACAAAGTATTGAGTAAAGAGTGTGAATACTTACGTATACGTGATTTTTTTTTTGTTGCGTTTTTTCATTTGTAATGAATTCGCAAAAATTTCTAAACCTTTTTTTCATGTTCTCATTATGGGGTTCTGTGAGTAGAATTTTGAGGGGAAAAATTAATTTACTCCATATTGGAATAAGGCTGTAACATAACAAAATGTGGAAAAGTGAAGTGCTGTGAATACTTCCCGGATGCACTGTGAGAGATTTACCAATGTTCTGACATAGAAAATTAACAAAGTAATGACTGAAAGACTGGTATTGCAGTCAACATTTCTCTACAACTGTGAACATGTGCATTTTGCTTTTCCTTATTTTTTCCTCTGGCATTTTTAACTTGAGCCTCTGCAGAGGTTTGTCCACCTTCAATGCTAATTTTTTGGAAGCACAAACACATTTTAAGTCTGTCAAGGATTAAAGTCACTCATTCAGAGTGTGGTCCAGCAGGCAGCTCAGCCATACGGCCAAGCAGACAGACAGCTGCTCAAACAGCTCGCCAGGCACGTAAACCAACTATCCAGCCAACCAGCAGTGCACACAAACAAATGTTAGTCCTACAGCAAGGAGGTAAGCCCACTAAACCCACTGAATGAACTGCTGTGAGGTCCACTACTGAGACTGGTATGCCATTATTCTTATGATTAAAAATCGTATGAACCTGAAGTGTTGTACAGATTGATTTGATTGACTTTCCCAACTTGGATGCAGCTGGCGGGTTGCATGTGTGAGGCACAGGTACACACATCTCTATGGGTCTGTATCTCCAAGTATAACAATCAAGAGAAAATTTTGGGAAAAAAACACTGACTCTTTAGAAAATGGCAATATTGTATGGGGTAAATAAAAAGTCCTATCAGGACCTTGAGACCAGTTGGTGCTGATGTTTAACCACGCGTTCCATAGTGTAAAGCCTTTGAAAGTCTAACAGTCCCTCTGGACAGGACACCATCCTTCATAGGTTACTTCTCAATTTCAGTTCAATTTCAATTTATTTTCATTTATATACCGCCAAATCACAACAGAGTTGTCTCAAATCACTTCACACAGGTAAGGTCTAACCTTACCAACCCCCAGAGCAACAGCGGTAAGAAAAACTCCCTCTGAGGAAAAAAACCTCAAGCAGACCAGACTCAAAGGGGTGACCCTCTGCTTGGGCAATGCTACAAACATAAATTACAGAACAATTCACCGAACAATTCACGGACGAATATACAAGAAATGCTATTGGCGCACAGGACAGGTGGGTCGCCAACACAAATACAACTCCCATCTCTGGATGGAGCTGCACCTTAAACAGAGAGAAAAAACAGAATCAGGCATCAGAAAGACAAAAAATACTGTATAATTTGCCAGCATTAAGCAACAAGAAAAACAGAATAAATAATAAGGTGATCACCGGCCACTAGCCCTAAACTTCACTAAAAGACCCAGAATTTAGGTAAAGTTGAGGCCGCAGCCCGCTCCAAATACTAATAAATTAATTAAAAGAGAAAAAAGCGCAAAACAAAACTGTACCAGTATGGTAGCCATATGAAAGGGAAGATAAGTGCGTCTTAAGTCTGGACTTGAAAATCTCCACAGAAACTGACTGTTTTATTGACAAAGGGAAATCATTCCAGAGAACAGGGTCACAATAAGAGAAAGCTCTGTGACCCACAGACTTCTTATTCACCTTAGGGACACAAAGTAGTCCTGCACCCTGAGAACGTAAAGCCCGGGCCGGTACGTAAGGTTTAATTAGGTCAGCTAGGTAGGGAGGTGCCAGTCCATGAATAATTTTATAGATTAGTAGCAGAACCTTTAAAATCTGATCTCACTGGGACAGGAAACCAGTGAAGGGATGCCAAAATGGGTGTAATGTGGTTGTACATTCTGCTTCATGTCAAAAGTCTGGCTGCAGCATTTTGAACCAATTGGAGACCCCTAATGCTAGACTGCGGTAAACCAGAAAATAGAACATTGCAGTAGTTCAATCTAGAAGCGATAAATGCATGAATCAGGGTCTCAGCATCAGCCATAGACAGGATGGGAGGAATCTTCGCTATATTTCGCAGGTGGAAGAAAGCAGTCCTAGTAATATTTCTAATGTGGAGGCCAAAGGACAATGAAGGATCAAAAATTACCCCAAGGTTCCTCACTTTATCAGTGTGATGTATGACACATGAGCCGAGGCTGAGCGTTAACTGGTCAAATTGATGCCGATGTCTCACTGGACCAAGAATCATCATTTCAGTCTTATCAGAGTTTAAAAGTAGGAAGTTTCTAGACATCCAACTTCTCACTGCTGCAAGGCAATCTTCTAAAGATTTTATGTGAATGAGATTACCAGCAATTATCGGCATGTATAACTGAGTATCATCTGCATAGCAGTGAATGGTAATCCCAAAATGCCACAATATGTGCCCAAGGGGTGCTATATAAATGGAGAAAAGCAGGGGGCCTAAGACAGACCGCTGTGGAACCCCAAATTTCATGTCACTAAGGTTAGAGGTAGTGTTACTGTACAAAACACAGTGAGAACGACTGGTCAAGTATGACGTCAGCCTTGCAAGGGCACTCCCAGTAATCCCAAAATGATTTTCCAGCCTATCAGTACACTCAACAAAAATATAAACGCAACACTTTTGGTTTTGCTCCCATTTTGTATGAGATGAACTCAAAGATCTAAAACTTTTTCCACATACACAATATCACCATTTCCCTCAAATATTGTTCACAAACCAGTCTAAATCTGTGATAGTGAGCACTTCTCCTTTGCTGAGATAATCCATCCCACCTCACAGGTGTGCCATATCAAGATGTTGATTAGACACCATGATTAGTGCACAGGTGTGCCTTAGACTGCCCACAATAAAAGGCCACTCTGAAAGGTGCAGTTTTGTTTTACTGGGGAGGGGGGGGATACCAGTCAGTATCTGGTGTGACCACCATTTGCCTCATGCAGTGCAACACATCTCCTTCGCATAGAGTTGATCAGGTTGTCAATTGTGGCCTGTGGAATGTTGGTCCACTCCTCATCAATGGCTGTGTGAAGTTGCTGGATATGGGCAGGAACTGGTACACGCTGTCGTATACGCCGGTCCAGAGCATCCCAAACATGCTCAATGGGTGACATGTCCGGTGAGTATGCTGGCCATGCAAGAACTGGGACATTTTCAGCTTCCAAGAATTGTGTACAGATCCTTGCAACATGGGGCCGTGCATCATCCTGCTGCAACATGAGGTGATGTTCTTGGATGTATGGCACAACAATGGGCCTCAGGATCTCGTCACGGTATCTCTGTGCATTCAAAATGCCATCAATAAAATGCAC
This sequence comes from Thalassophryne amazonica, assembly GCF_902500255.1. Taxonomy (NCBI): domain Eukaryota; kingdom Metazoa; phylum Chordata; class Actinopteri; order Batrachoidiformes; family Batrachoididae; genus Thalassophryne; species Thalassophryne amazonica. The sequence goes on along the minus strand of NC_047117.1, from coordinate 76,814,910 downwards.
CTGTGTTCTTCATCCATAACAGACGCCTGCCCATACCATAACCCCACCGCCACCATGGGCCACTCGATCCACAACATTGACATCAGAAAACCGCTCACCCACACGACGCCACACGCGCTGTCTGCCATCTGCCATGAACAGTGTGAACCGGGATTCATCCGTGAAGAGAACACCTCTCCAATGTGCCAAACGCCAGCGAATGTGAGCATTAGCCCACTCAAGTCGGTTACGACGACGAACTGGAGTCAGGTCGAGACCCCGATGAGGACGACGAGCATGCAGATGAGCTTCCCTGAGATGGTTTCTGACAGTTTGTGCAGAAATTCTTTGGTTATGCAAACCGATTGTTTCAGCAGCTGTCCGAGTGGCTGGTCTCAGACGATCTTGGAGGTCGACATGCTGGATGTTGAAGTCCTGGGCTGGTGTGGTTACACATGGTCTGCGGTTGTGAGGCTGGTTGGATGTACTGCCAAATTCTCTGAAACGCCTTTGGAGACGGCTTATGGTAGAGAAATGAACATTCAATACACGAGCAACAGCTCTGGTTTACATTCCTGCTGTCAGCATGCCTATTGCACGCTCCCTCAAATCTTGTGACATCTGTGGCATTGTGCTGTGTGATAAAACTGCACCTTTCAGAGTGGCCTTTTATTGTGGGCAGTCTAAGGCACACCTGTGCACTAATCATGGTGTCTAATCAGCATCTTGATATGGCACACCTGTGAGGTGGGATGGATTATCTCAGCAAAGAAGTGCTCACTATCACAGATTTAGACTGGTTTGTGAACAATATTTGAGGGAAATGGTGATATTGTGTATGTGGAAAAAGTTTTAGATCTTTGAGTTCATCTCATACAAAATGGGAGCAAAACCAAAAGTGCTGCGTTTATATTTTTGTTGAGTGTATAATATGATGATCCACTGTATCAAATGCAGCACTGAGATCTAACAACAACAGAACCGTAGTGGTGTCTGAATCCATTGTAAGCAGAAGATCATTCACCACTTGAGTGAGAGCTGTCTCTGTGGAATGATATTTTCTAAAAGCAGACTGCAGTGGCTCAAAGAAATTATTCTCAGTAAGATAGTCTACGAGCTGCTGTGACACCACTTTTTCCAGAATTTTAGAGAAAAATGATAGATTTGATATTGTGCGATAGTTTTTCAATACACTAGGGTCAAGATTAGGTTTCTTAAGTAATGGTTTAATCACTGCAGATTTGAAACATTTAGGAACAGATCCAGAAGTTAAAGAAAGATTAATAATTTCCAGCACAGTCAGCCCAAGAGTGGGCCACAGGTCCTTAGACAGTTTTGCTGGTATAGGATCAAATAAACAGGTTGTGCTTTTTGTTGACATTGAGTTTTGTCAGCATGCCTAGTGAGATACTATTAAATTCTGTAAATCTAGGTAACACCTCAGTAGTGGCGCCCACCTCAATAGCAGGGTGTAATGGCTGGGTTAAAGCATGCCAGGATATGTTTAACCTGATGTCTTCTATTTTCTTCCCAAAGTAATCCAGGAAATCTTGTGCTGTAAAAGGAGACGACCTACAGGTGGTTGTCCATGCATAGGTGTTGCCACAGTGTCGAACAAGAACTTTGAGTTATGCTTGTTTTTGTTGATCAAATCAGAGTAGTAGGTCCACTTTGTAGCCAATAATGCATGCTTATAGTCTAAGATAGCATCACGCCATGCAAGGTGAAATACTTGTAATTTTGAACGACGCCATTTCTGTTCTAGACCTCTTGCTTTATGCTTGAGGTCATGCAGATAATCATTGAACCAAGGTGACTGTGATTTGGGGGAGCGTGATTTTAACACAGGTGGTGCAATCATGTCGAGTGTAGTTTTGAGCACTGAGTTTAAACTATCCACAAGTCTGTCTACTGACTGGGTATTTGTCAAATGTGAAGCTAAGACATCAGGCAGTCTAGCTTCAAGTTCAGTCTTAGTTGAGGAGTTGATGCATCGCCGTAATGATATATAAGGTTGTTGTTCCACTAAACACGGCAGCGAAACTGTAAACTTAATAAATGAGTGATCAGACACCACTGATGTAAGAGGCATGATGTCAATATTCGTGACAGCAATACCATGTGCGAGAACCAGATCTAGGGTATTTCCACTAATGTGCGTCGAATCCCGAATGCATTGCTGAAATCCTAATGCATCCACAATTTCCATAAATGATTTGCAGAAGGGGTCAGAAGGCTTATTTATATGAATGTTAAAGTCACCAATGATCAGAATGTTATCTACACTAGTTGACAAGTTAGAGATGAACGCACCAAATTCATATAAGAATTCAGAATATGGGCCAGGAGGCCTATATACAGTGACAAAGTAATACGACTGATTTTTATTCTTCTGACCTTGGCGATGTGTAATATCCTGAGCAGAGCGGAGAATCAGATACTCAAACAAGTTATATTTGTAACCCCCAACAGCCAATAAGCTAAATCTAGATTTATAAATAAGAGCAACACCCCCGCCTTGCTTCGCATCACGAGGGATGTGACTAAATGTACGAGGTCTATTAGAAAAGAAACCGACATTTTTATTTTTTCAAAAACTATATGGATTTGAATCACGTGTGATTGCATCAGACAAGCTTGAACCCTTGTGCGCATGCGTGAGTTTTTTCACGCCTGTCGGTTGCGTCATTCACCTGTGGGCAGGCTTTGAGTGAGCACTGCTCCACCCCCCTTGTCGGAATTCCTTTGTCTGACTTCTTCCTGAGAGACTGGCGCTTTGTTTGATAAAAATTTTTTCAGAAACTGTAAGGCACATCCAAGTGGACACCATTCGCGAAATTCAGATGGTTTTCAGTGAAAATTTTAACGGCTGATGAGAGATTAAGGAGTGTTACTATCGCTTTAAGGACAGCCCATGGCGCCGGACAGTGCGCCGCGCCCCGAGCCGCCGTCGTCAGCCTGTCTTGAGCTGAAAACCTCCAAATGTAAGCCTCTGTTGACCCAGGACGTCGTGAAAGAACAGAGAAGTTTCAGAAGAGGTCGGGATCAGCAGTTTATCCGGACATTCCACTGTTAAAGGAGATTTTGTAATGAAAGACATGCGGACGAATTCACGCGTCGGCACCCAGCCGCTCATGGTGTGGCGCCACAGCAAAACACCTCCGTGTTGATAACCATTCGTAAGATTCAGGCGGTTGTCAATGGCTTTCAGTCGAGTGAGTATCCAAGAAATTGTTTAACAGCTGGGCATGTTCAAACTTGTCCTGTAATGCTTCCAACGGAGGTGTTTTGCTGTGTCCGGCGCCATGGGCTGTCCTTAAAGCAGTAGTAACACTCCTTAATCTCTCATCAGCCGTTAAAATTTTCACTGAAAACCGTCTGAATTTCTCGAATGGTGTCCACTTGGATGTGCCTTACAGTTTCTGAAAAAATTTTGATCAAACAAAGCGCCAGTCTCTCAGGAAGAAGTCAGACAAAGGAATTCCGATGAGGGGGGTGGACCAGTGATCACTCAAAGCCTGCCCACAGGCGAATGACGCAACCGACAGGCGTGAAAAAACTCACGCATACGCACGAGGGTTCAAGCTTGTCTGACGCAATCACACATGATTCAAATCCATATAGTTTTTGAAAAAAATAAAAAGGTCGGTTTCTTTTCTAATAGACCTCGTATATGCTGGCGGGCAGGCCTCATTTAAGGGGAGGATAGCTGTGGGTTTAAGCCAGGTTTCACATAGCCCAATAATATCTAAGTGATGATCAATAATTAGATCATTGATCAACAATGATTTTGAGGACAGTGATCTTATGTTAATGAGACCCAGTCTAAGGACCTCAGTGGGGTTGACAGTTGAACTGTTTGGGTTTAGGGGTGGTTCCAGAGTAGCATATATAAGATGCCTAGAAGTAGGTTTAGGTTTGAGACATTCCACACGCGTTGTAGGTAGCAGACATGAAATCTTTGCTATTGCTGTAACAACCACTGCGCCATCTTCAATTTCAACATCATCCAATATAGTAATGGGTATTAAGTTTGGAAAGCATATCCCTCTATGATTTTTATGGACACGACTGCGGAAGCAGGCCACAGTCTCAACTTGTTGAAATTCCCTCCCTGGCAAATAAACTGCAGTATCACCATAGCGGATTTTCTACTATTTCCCCGCTAAGCTAATGGATTCCACATCCACATTTGTCATAAGCCTTGCAGGATCTCTAATCACCTGCTCCGTGGCCTGCTGTAGATTCCTAATGTTACCTTCCCTGTAGAGCTCTATCTATGTTCGCAGACAAGATGGCGGCGCCTTCCCCAGTAGGGTGGAGGCCGTCTGGCATCAGCAAGCCATGGTGGCCCCAGAACAAAGGCCAGTTATCAATAAAGCTAAAGCCTTGCTGTCTACAAAACTGCGCCAGCCACCTATTTAATGATGTCAGCCTGCTAAACGCCTCATCAGTACCCCGGGAGGGGAGGGGACCAGAGACTATTAATTGATGCCGACACATCATTCTTCTCCAACCAAGGTCACCTGGTATACTGGAGCAATGCAGAAAGTGTCTTCTCCAAGGACACAAACAGGTAGTGTGACTGGTAGGGGTGTCATGTACACAGAAGTCATGGTTTGGTTCACACCTCGGTTTAGACACCATGGTTGGGTACGAGCTTGGTTTTTTCCAACAGTAGCTTTGAGACAGCAGCAGAGAGAGATGCGTGTGCCAAAGTGTAAATCTAAGCTGTTTTCATTAAATTGTCTGAAATGGATTACATCTGTTGTCATTTACATTGGGATGAATGTACTGTGCAGCGTGTTCAGTGTTTTTGTTTGTCTTTATGTCATACGACATGTCAAGTCAGACTGCCTTGAATATTTTGGCCATTTTAAGTTGAATTATGAATGCAGTCCAGACATGGGAAGTAAACTGGGGGCCACAATGCAATCCAATATCCAACAGGATGCCATGCAGATGGAAGACATGGTGGACCAGGAGGTCAGTGGTTTCCCGGGCTGTGGAGAGCTTTTTCATTTTCATTTCATTCATATAGCATATAGCACTAAATCACAACAAGTTGCCTCAAGGCTCTTCACACAAGTAAGGTCTAACCTTACCAACCCCTAGAACAAGGCGACAGTGATAAGGAAAAACTCCCTCTGATGATTTGAGGAAAAAACCCCAAGCAGACCATACTCAAAGGGGTGACCCTTTGCTTGGGCCATGCTATTGACACAATTGACGAAACGAATATACATGAAACTTTGGCGAGGGGACAAAGTGTGCCCCCTTGGAGAACCACCTGACAATGGTGAGGGTCACCGTGTGCCCGTGAGAAGGTGCGAGTCCAGTGAGGAAATCCAATCTGATGTGTGAGTAGGGGCGATGTGGAACCTGGAGAGGACAGAGACCAGTCAGACGTTGGTGTGATGCTTTGCCTCGGGCACAAGCAGAACAGGACAACACAAAATCCCTGCAGTCCTAAGCCATGAAGGCCACCAAAAATAATTCTATCCAATCTGTGGTTAATTCAAGGATGACAGGTGAGTTTTGTTGAGTGACAGAATTGTAATACCTGAAATACCATGGCAGGAGGAATGAAGAGCCGCCATGAGGGTGGCCCACCTGGGTCCGGATTTTGTCCCTGGGCATCCAAGATGTGTTGCTTAACCCTTCAGGTGAGGGTCCCCATGATGATGGATGGTGGTAGGATGTGCTGTGGGGTGCTGAGATCCATTTTGGTGGAAAACTGTCGGGAGAGGGCATCCAGTTTTGTGTTCTTTGAGCCTGAACTGTAAGTGATGGATAAATTAAAACATCCAAAAAATAGGGCCCACCTGGCTTGCTGGCCATTGAGTCGCTTCACATTCTGTTTGTATGTGAGGTTTTTGTGATCAGTCCAGACTATGAATGGCATGGTAGGCACCTCCAACCAGCGACACCACTGTTCGAAAGGCTAATTAATGGCTAACAGCTCCTGGTTGCTGACATCGTCATTGACCCCAGCTGAGGACAGGTGATGTGAAAAGAAAGCACACGGGTGTAAATGGTTTTCAAACCTGTTGATCTCCACAATAAACTGAATGGGTGTGTCAGGCACATGAAGGCCTGGGCGGTGGCAGGTGTCCAACTAAAGGGAGTTTTGGAAGAGGTGAGGGCTGTAAGACGTGAGGCTACTTGACTACAATTGCGTGTAAATTTGCGATACAAATGAACAAACCTTGAGGAAACGTTGCAGTTGCTTAAGGTTTATAAGGGCCAGCTATTTGGCCATGGCATGGATCTTCTCTGGGTCAGGACATATCTGCCCATGAGCAATAATTAATCCTAGGAAGGGCACTGAAGGAAGATGAAAGGCACATTTCTTGGCCTTAACGAACAGCGGTTCTCCCATACCCACTGCAGTACCTGACGAACATATGTCTGATGTTTGAATAGGTCTTTTGAAAAAATAAGGATGTCGTCAAGGTAGACAACCACAAATCGGTCATGGAAATTGTGCTGTACATCATTGACAAGGGCCTGAAAGGTTGCAGGAGCATTGGTAAGCCTGAAGGGGATTACCAGGTATTTGAAATGACCTAGAGGGGTCTTAAAGGCCGTCTGCCACTCATCTCCCTCTCTCATGTGGACTAAATGATAGGCATTGTGGATGTTCGGTTAAGTGAAAATGGATGCTTTGGGTAAAGGCTCAAAAGTGGAGCTAAGGAGGAGGAGCAGGTACTTGGTTATGTTATTAAGCCCTCTGTAATCAACGCACGGATGGAGTGTGCCACCCTTCTTCCCCAAGAAGAAAAAGCTGGCATCCACTGGGGAGGAGGAGGGCCAGATAATACCTGACGCAAGGGACTCCTATATACTGTTCCATCAATTTGTGTTCACGGTGGTTAAGATTCAATAACCTGCTAGATGGTAAGGTAGTGCTGGGAAGCAAATCGATGGAGCAGTCATAGGGATGATGAGGGGATAGTGACAGGGCCCTGTAGGGGCAAGCTTGTGATGAATGGCAGGGAACTGACAAATCCATTAGGTTGTCTACAGAGGGAGGAACAGGAGACTGGCTACTGGGAAAAACAGAGCATAAACAGAGGGAGTGACACCTGTCACTCCAATCGACCAATCCAGGGATGGATTCTGAAGTCATAACCAAGGGTGTCCTAAAACTATGGGTGTGGAAGAGGAGAGTACATAGAATAGCATCTCCTCATGGTGGTTACCAGAGGTAATGAGGTGGAGTGGAATGGTGCGGTGGGTGATGGAGGTGAGGTGGAATTATCAAATGCCTGAACCCCTAGAGGTCTGGGCAGTTCTGCTAGGGGACACTAAGTCTATGTAGGGAAAAACCACAGGATGAATATAATAATGTTTTGGAATATTGAAAATTATCACTTGTGGATAATTTTATGTCGGGGCACCACTTATTTCAAAGCATAAGTGCTTATGAGTTTAAACATTCATTAATTGATTAGTCTCAATTTAATTAATCAGTCTCAGTTTAATTAATCAGTCTCAGTTTCTAAAGGATGAGCGCCGCAGGTCAGAGCCGACACCCTCTGTAAAACCATACAAAAATCATAGACAACTTCACACGTTTAAGATATTTATTTAACCCTGGTAGGAGTTAAATAACAGGACATATCACAGTGAGCAAATTAAGGATGACGACAATCAATTAGCAGTGATTATACGATGTTCGGTTTCGTAGCAGGAGTTTTAGGAGTAAGATTCATCCTAATTTAACAGGTAATTTACTTTGGTATTGTTAACCTGAGAGAAGAATAATGATTTTGAATAGAGTTAAATAAAGCCACTCTGTTTATCTGACAACATAGCCCGGTCTTACTTGCGCAGTGCAGCGGGTCTTCGTGAGGTCCGATGCTGGAACCGTCTGGTTCAGTCGACGCTCTGTCCGCCACACAGCTTCGTCAGGGACCTTGACAAAGAGGCTCTGTCGGTCCGACCTGCTAGGTTTCATCAGTGGTGGGGATGATTTCTGTTGTGGTGCTGTGATTTCGCGGCGGCAGTTCAAGTCCCTGTGGACATTTCAGCTGACCTGGATGTTTTTCCTCTGCAGCGCTCTGGAGTATGGCTTGTCAGAATACAGGTTTGAGCGTCTTTATTCTCTATCAAAAATCAAAAATTCGTCTTTCGTCGTCGTCTTTTTGGAAGCTTGGTCGAATCAGAATTCAATGCAAAATTAGCTGATTTTAGAAGAAAAATGTTCGTGAAAGGAATTTGGAGTTTGAAAAAGAAAAGGTTTTAATTTGAAAATTCGAAAAAGGAATTTAAATGCGCCGGCGCGTTTAACTTGACAAAGGTTGCAAAAGTTATCTGTCGGAAAAATAAAGTAAATTCTTGTCGGTACGCCGAACAAGAATGAGTGTTAAGTAGCACGTGGCTTTAAACAAAGGGTCATAAATCTTAACGGCCGAGACAGCGTCTTTAAACCCAAAGAAAAGAAGAGAGAAAAGCGTAATAGTAAAGAGTGTAAAAGCGTAAGAGAGAGAATTCCCGGCCCCTTTTAAAGGTTTAATAAGCTCCACCCCCAAGAATTCTGGGTAACGTAGTTTCTGGAGTTTCCTTTGTCTAGTTTTATATACATATAAATCAACGTGGCTCCAACATTCCGCTTTGAAACCAAACCAAGTCCTGCAGAATAAATCTTGTAACTGGTTTACCTGGAATTATATACCACACACACACACACACACACACACATATATATGCATAAATAGAAAAGAGTGACATGTTTCCTTTTCTCTTTTTTTTTTTTTGTTGTTCTTTTGCTACAACAATACAAAGGGGATTTCCCTTTTAAAATGTGGTTAGGATTATTTGAGGTTAGGAATCAATAAACCTGTCCTTCCCAAATCGTCCCACAGGGGTAACTCTGGTTCCATGGTTAGATTTGGATTTATCTAGCAGCGATGTAAAATAGGTAATTTTGGGTCGATTTCAACCATAAAACCTTTGCAATAATCATCACATCAAGAGTAATCTTTCAGTGAGCTGTTTTCTTTTGAGTTTAGTGTGAAAAACCTCTTTTCAGGCCTTTTGGTGAAGAAGGTGTCTTTCCGTGGAGGTTTTTTTTTTATGTGAGAGGGGAGTTGAATTGCATCTGGTCTGGGGAGCTGATAAGAATTCACAGCTCTGTGTGGAATGTTCTTTGGGCAATCTTAAATCCTGAAAGTGTTGGGGGTTTGTTGACAGATCCAAGCTGTGCCAGGCTTAGAGGTCTCCTCTTTGACACCTGGAGATATACCAGGCCTTGTATGGAGTTTCTTTGTTTGAAGGAACTCATCATGGCCTCATCTTAATGCAAGCTTAAGATGTTGGTTGTTTGATCACAGCTTTTCACTACGTCTATGAACAACATTCTGGTTAATAAAACTGGCCTCTGCTGCCGAATCTATCAAGGTGGAGGTGGAAAAATGATTCTGGTTAAACTGAAGGGTGGCTTTAGAAGAGACATCACCCATAGCACCAACCACATGAATGCTGTTGATGAGCGCTCTTTTGGACAAGTGGGGCAATCCTTTCGGATATGCCCCTTAAGCCCACAATAAATACACTCCCCAGCCTGTCGGCAGCATGCTCTCTTTTCAGGAGAGAGCTGGAACCTTCTGATCAGCGTGGGGCAGTCGTCAAGGGGCGCCACAAGACTGAGAAGGACTGGACGAGTGGAGGGAGAAGCGCCCTGCGGGCATGGAGAGAGGGAGGACCAAGATGGCTGACTCCTCTGGGCTCATTGCCTATTCCACTCTTGCAACCGGTTGTCAATGCAGGTGCACAGCACAGTTAAGTCCTCCAGCAACTGTGGTTCCTCCCTAGCCTCCAGCTCATCCTGCAGTCAAATTTGCAAAAATCTTAATTTTTTTTTCAGATTGTCATTATGAGGTATTGTGTTTTGAAATTTGAGAAATAAAAAACAATTTCATCCATATTGGTATATGGCTGTAACACAACAAAATGTGGAAAAAGTGAAGAGCTGTGAATACTTCCTGGATGCACTGTACCTGGGTAAATTACACAATAACATATAGCATTGCCATGAGTGCTCAAGTGTGTTGAAACTTATTACATCTAAAATCTATGATGAACACAAATGTGTGCACATCCCCTAAGCTGCACCCACCCACTATATTGTGGTGCATAATCAAGGTTTAAGGAATTAATCTTACTGCAGTACACACATAAGAAGCTCTAATGCTCCCTTTACATCCATCACTTGTGTATCATAGTCACCTCTGGAATGTTTTGATTGTAATGGATACAGGTAAGGAACAGGTCAGGTTTGGATGCATGTGCTGGGGGCATGTATCATCACATCTAGCAGACTATAAAACAGCTTTGGGTCCTGAGTAATGAACGTCTCTTTTGGGCCATGTTCTGTTTTCCACGAAGGCCGCTGTTGCATCTTAGCCCTCAGGGGTCCATGCACTTACCGGTGCATCCACATCAATATTTCTGGACCCATAAGGATAAAAAAAATGTATGTTGTACAATCATTCTAATGTTCATATCCATTTGACCACATCTTTAGCTGCCAATCCTCACACTGGAAGTGACCAAATGTATTAAAATCTAGAAAGTGTAGACAACAAATGTGGCACTTCAGACAAAAATGTCTGAGATGGGGCTGTATGCAGCTGACAGCAGTTCTGTTGTATGTGTTCATGTGTCATCATCAGTTCCAGAGACGTCACACTAAATCTGACACTTCACTTTCAAGCTGGAGAAGTTCAAGAAGCTTCACTGATTCTGTCATTGAAAAACAAACTTTACAATGTGCCTGAAATGACTTGCAGTTGTGTTTTCAGACTGCTACTTTGTCTGCAGCCCTTTTCAAATCTTATCAGACATCACATCAGAGACTCTGAACCTATTCAGCTGTTTCACTCCTGCTACGATCGCCACTTATCCTGTCAACACCCCCTACAAGTCGGACATGGCAGGACCCTTATTAACAGGCAAGGCTCCAGTGGGTCGTACCAAAACTCCCATGGGACGGGGTGGTCATCAACACAGCGCCAATGCGCTGCTGAGTGACAGCTAAACGGCTTAAAATGTCACTTTAGAATAAGAAGCAGGCCACACACAGGGACTTGCACATTCACTCACACAGCGTGCATGGATGCGTGCTGTCTGCATATCACTGTCTTCTCCCATGGATTTTCTGTGGATGGAGCTTTAGCTTCTGTAGGTGGTGTTTTTTTTTTTCTTTTTTGTTACTCATCCAAGAATGTAATCAATGCCTGTATTAACCCCAATCATTTTATTTTTTGAAAAAACAAAAACAAACAAAACAAAAAAAAAGGAGCAAAAACAAACAAAAAAAAAAACTGTAAATGAGAAACTCTAGCATGCTGCAGCCCTGCACAACCCGCGATTTCTGAAAGGTCAAATTTATTCAGTGTTGAACCTGATCTCTGCTAATCATGTGAACCAATTACCTTTTGATGTGATTAAGGAAAATAAATGTGATGCATTTCAGAATGTAATTGCTGCAGCTGTGTTCTCATTGGCTGAAACTGTCCACATAAAGGGTGACTTTTAGGCAGTGGAGGTCAGGGAGGTGTGGATGAGGGAACTTGTGACAGTGAAGAGTTGTTTCCATTTTGAGATCAGATCTTGTTTTGATTCCACTTAAACAAACAAACAACAACAACAAAAAAAACAACAGAGTTTTCATTCATGTGACTGAACAAACAATGTGTTCAAGAACAAATTTAATCTTGACAGTGGTAACAGTGGTTACCATCAATATAAAAACTAACAAATTTAAGTGTAATAAAACAGGCCCCTAACATGTGACAGAAGAAAAGGAATGTTAATTTTTGATGATTTAAAACATCAAATAGAATAACTGACTGTTTATTAGCAGCAGGCAGTTATTTTTTCGCCACAACATAAGAACCTTGGTAACCAACAGCTCTACATTTTCAATTTATTTTCATTTAGATAGCGCCATATCACAACAAAGTTGCCTCAAGGCACTTCACAGAAGTAAGGTCTAATCTTACCAACCCTGCCTTACCTTACCTACATCCTGCCGATTTCTTAATTACCTACGGATCTCATCTCACTGGGCTGTAACAGCCTGCAAACAGCAATTGTGAAGGAAATTGCTTGATCTTACGTGATGTTCACTTGGTGTCACTCTTCCCTCGTTTGACTTGCAGGGCATTGCACAGCGTCACATGTGTTGCACCTCAATTTTTAACATTTCAAAGTTGGTGATGCAACAAGGGTCGTTGCCACACAATCCTACACCCTCCCAGAACCATCATGGGCAATGGGAAGCCCTCTGAAAGTAGTGTCTGCAGCTCAGAAATTTGTGAGGAGTTGAAATGTGATGAAACTTCATTGTGAGTGATTGGAGACAAAAATGAGGCTCTGACCTTCCCCATGGGAGATACGCACAACCTGCTATGGGAGCTCGCCAAAATAGTGGCGATGATTGGAGAGAGACAGCACTTAGGAAAGTGGCTGAAGCAGTCCAGCAGTCTTGGGTCATGATCAGTGGCCTGGACACACCTGTTTTCTCCCGCGGGACGGGAGAAAACTCAAAGTCAGTGGATCTCTATTGTGCGCTCAGCGTTTCACTGGTGTGGGCGGGACTGGACACACCCAGTGCAGGAGCTGGCGGTCCTGTAACACACACATTGCGGGTGCGAATGGTCAGAATTTTAGCGGAAGCGGGACAAAGAATATAGTCCCATGCAGGGGTCTAGTGTAAATGTGTTTGTCTGTCTATATGTGGCCCTGCAATAGACTGGTATCCTGTCCAGGGTGTGCCCTGTCTCATGTGCTATGACTGCTGGGATAGGCTCCAGTGCCCCCTTGACCCTTAATTTGAGTAAGCGGGTATAGAAAATGAATAAATGACAGGGCTGTTTGTTACTAGGTACAGTCGGGAGAATTTTCACAGCCTCTATTCACATAATAGCAGTCTGAGCACTTTGTGCACAAACCTGTCATCATTTCAGCCACGAGTAGTGTTAGGAATTGCTTGAACGCTGCACAGCACTCTCTGGATATGTATGCGGACATCTTCGCCGCAGGTCTGTGCGATGTTCAGCCGACATTTGTATGACATGCTCTAACGTGTCATTTGTACCACTTCAACTGCGAATTTGTCGCTCATTCTCAAGTTTTTAAGGAGCACAGAGTAAAGCCCCGTTCTCACTTCCATGGTTATGCCTCCCCAAGAGGCCATAGTCTAAATCGGTGACAAACCAACATGTGAACATCAGTTGAGTGTGATGTAGTGTGTGATTTGGTGATGTAACAGTCCAGACTTGCACCATGTGATATGTGCTAAAACAGCCATAGCACACACATATTATAAATTTGGCACTGCCAAAAAATTTGCAATAGGGAGAAAATTATTTATTTATTTTTGGCGCAACTCGTGTCCCACCATGATTAGAACAAGAACAAAGCCCAATGATGGAATATCATTCTTTGTCACGGGCACTCACCTGGATCCTCTAAGGTTTTACGTGGAGTGGACAAGGTTTCTAACCCTGGCCTTCTGTCCTGTATTATGCCAATCATGAAGAGTCTACTGAATTGCCTTCTGCGTGTCTGCTCACCTGGGACCAATTTGATAAGGGTGGCCCTACCAGGAGCTAATGCTCCAGACACCATAGCTCCCAGGATCATTTGAGCACACAGATCTGTCCACCATGATAAGGCATGATAAGAATATCATGATGAGATCCAGGAAGGAGATCTGGTCTTACACTCCTGAACAGGATGAGAAGTTCAGCTCTCTGGGAGGGACTCTGAGGAGAGCTGCTGTTTCTTTGTATCAAAGGGTGCCAGCTGAAGTGTTTCAGGTATCTGGTGAGGATGTCCCCTGTCATCTCCCTAGAGAGGTCTTCCAGCTTCCTTACAAATGGAAGTAGATCTAGGACATGCTGGAGGGATTATATCTCCCAGCTGTCTTGTGGATATCTCAGGATCCCTGGGAAGAGTTTAGAGGACTTGGCCGAAGACAAGGAAGTGTGGGATGAGCTGCTTTGTCTACTGCCACCACTACCCAGACCTGGATAAGTGGCAAAAAATGAATTAATGAATTGTGGAGACATAAGGTCCCATGCTGTGTCTTTTTGCTTACTAAAATATGATACAATTTAAGTCATAACCATATACCTTTTTAAATCATTTTCTGTATTAAAAATGACACAGTGCTTCTTTCTGCGCTCGTCCTCTTGTATTTATAGTTATGACGTTTAGAGGTTTGCTGATGCCGTTACATTTATTTGTGAAGTTACGGCTCCACTGTCTGAATAAGTGTGTCTTTTGTGGCACTGTGGTACCAAATCAAATTAGTTTAGTTGTTTGTGTCGGCACTTTTCCCGAAGTTGTCATTTTGTGACAATTAGGTCATCTCTATGCCAGTTTGTCCTCATTCTCCTGCACCGGGCCAAGAAACGCAAGCGGCATTAAAACTATTTTTAGAGTCAATTTGAATTAAATAAGCTTATCAGAACATTCTCCAGAGTCTGAAACCTACATTGGTTTGACTTCGAGCCTGTTAACCCACGATACTACTTCTGCTGCTGCTGTTGTCATGGCATTTTGTCATGTTTGTCACTTATGCACAATATGTGCATTAGTGTGTTGCCGTATTGTTGGAGACATGTGGAGCCACAATCTAAAAAGTAACGAATTAGCCACAGGTCTGCCGCTCCGAGCACACCTGATCCCTCAGGTGTCCTACCTGATTAGATCGGAGACCGCTTAAGAACTCCAAGAATTGTGAGCAGGTTTTTCCAAGTAGATCTGGAGCCGTGTCAAGAAGGGCATCCAGTGTAAAATAAATCCCAAAGCCAATTTGTGGTGACGGGGCAGCTGTAACAACTGCCCTTCACTCAGCATTGACTCACCTGGAGAAACAAGGGAGCTATGTCAGGATGCTCTTCATTGACTATAGCTCAGCTTTTCAATTCGATTCAATTCAATTTTATTTATATAGCGCCAAATGACAACAAACAGTTGCCCCAAGGCGCTTTATATTGTAAGGCAAGGCCATACAATAATTATGTAAAAACCCCAAAGGTCAAAACGACCCCCTGTGAGCAAGCACTTGGCAACAGTGGGAAGGAAAAACTCCCTTTTAACAGGAAGAAACCTCCAGCAGAACCAGGCTCAGGGAGGGGCAGTCTTCTGCTGGGACTGGTTGGGGCTGAGGGAGAGAACCAGGAAAAAGACATGCTGTGGAGGGGAGCAGAGATCAATCACTAATGATTAAATGTAGAGTGGTGCATACAGAGCAAAAAGAGAAAGAAACACTCAGTGCATTATGGGAACCCCCCAGCAGTCTAAGTCTATAGCAGCATAACTAAGGGATGGTTCAGGGTCACCTGATCCAGCCCTAACTATAAGCTTTAGCAAAAAGGAAAGTTTTAAGCCTAATCTTAAAAGTAGAGAGGGTGTCTGTCTCCCTGATCCGAATTGGGAGCTGGTTCCACAGGAGAGGAGCCTGAAAGCTGAAGGCTCTGCCTCCCATTCTACTCTTACAAACCCTAGGAACTACAAGTAAGCCTGCAGTCTGAGAGCGAAGCGCTCTATTGGGGTGATATGGTACTATGAGGTCCCTAAGATAAGAAGGGACCTGATTATTCAAAACCTTATAAGTAAGAAGAAGAATTTTAAATTCTATTCTAAAATTAACAGGAAGCCAATGAAGAGAGGCCAATATGGGTGAGATATGCTCTCTCCTTCTAGTCCCCGTCAGTACTCTAGCTGCAGCATTTTGAATTAACTGAAGGCTTTTCAGGGAACTTTTAGGACAACCTGATAATAATGAATTACAGTAGTCCAGCCTAGAGGAAATAAATGCATGAATTAGTTTTTCAGCATCACTCTGAGACAAGACCTTTCTAATTTTAGAGATATTGCGTAAATGCAAAAAAGCAGTCTTGCATATTTGTTTAATATGCGCTTTGAATGACATATCCTGATCAAAAATGACTCCAAGATTTCTCACAGTATTACTAGAGGTCAGGGTAATGCCATCCAGAGTAAGGATCTGGTTAGACACCATGTTTCTAAGATTTGTGGGGCCAAGTACAATAACTTCAGTTTTATCTGAGTTTAAAAGCAGGAAATTAGAGGTCATCCATGTCCTTATGTCTGTAAGGCAATCCTGCAGTTTAGCTAATTGGTGTGTGTCCTCTGTCCTCTTATGAGGTAATATAAAACAATGTCATAATAAAAATGACATATTTTATAACCCTGTATTTCAATCAATCAATCAATCAATCAATTTTTTTATATAGCGCCAAATCACAACAAACAGTTGCCCCAAGGCGCTTTATATTGTAAGGCAAGGCCATACAATAATTATGTAAAACCCCAACGGTCAAAACGACCCCCTGTGAGCAAGCACTTGGCTACAGTGGGAAGGAAAAACTCCCTTTTAACAGGAAGAAACCTCCAGCAGAACCAGGCTGAGGGAGGGGCAGTCTTCTGCTGGGACTGGTTGGGGCTGAGGGAGAGAACCAGGAAAAAGACATGCTGTGGAGGGGAGCAGAGATCGATCACTAATGATTAAAAGCAGAGTGGTGCATACAGAGCAAAAAGAGAAAGAAACAGTGCATCATGGGAACCCCCCCAGCAGTCTACGTCTATAGCAGCATAACTAAGGGATGGTTCAGGGTCACCTGATCCAGCCCTAACTATAAGCTTTAGCAAAAAGGAAGGTTTTAAGCCTAATCTTAAAAGTAGAGAGGGTGTCTGTCTCCCTGATCTGAATTGGGAGCTGGTTCCACAGGAGAGGAGCCTGAAAGCTTTTAATACCATAATACCGGGCATCCTTATCCCCAAGTTATCCAACCTGGGGATCCCACTGCCCACCTGCTCCTGGATCAAAGACTTCCTGGTCAACCGACCACAGCAGGTGAGGCTTGGTCCTCACTTCTCCTCCTTCCATACTCTCAGTACCGGCTCCCCCCAGGGCTGTGTGCTGAGCCCACTTCTCTACTTGCTCTACACATCTGACTGCACCCCCACCCACTCGGAGAACATCATCGTCAAATTTGCTGATGACACAACAGTGGTGGGGCTGATAACAGGGGGAAACAAAGTGGCCTACAGAGATGAGGTCCAAAAACTGGTCGAGTGGAGTGCAGCCAACAACTTGGCACTAAACTTCACAAAGACTAAGGAACTCATCCTGGACTTCCGTCGAAAGAAAACTGCCCCTGCCCCACTGTACATCAATGGCGAATGCGTGGAGCGAGTGGAGTCCTTCAAGTTCCTAGGGGTTCACATCTCTGCTGACCTCTCCTGGTCAGTCAACACCGCAGCACTGGTCAAGAAGGCCCAGCAGCGACTACACTTCTTGAGGGTGCTTAGGAAAGAGCAATTAAGCACACCCCTGCTGGTG
Source organism: Thalassophryne amazonica (assembly GCF_902500255.1). Taxonomy (NCBI): domain Eukaryota; kingdom Metazoa; phylum Chordata; class Actinopteri; order Batrachoidiformes; family Batrachoididae; genus Thalassophryne; species Thalassophryne amazonica. The sequence goes on along the minus strand of NC_047117.1, from coordinate 76,797,542 downwards.
ACCTTCTATCGCTCCACTATAGAGAGCCTGCTGACCTACGCAGTGTCAGTGTGGCACTCCAGCTGCACTGAAGCTGACAGGAAGAGACTGCAGAGGGTAGCAAACACTGCCCAAAAAATCATTGGCTGTCCTCTGCCCCCCATTTCCACCATCTACACCTCCCGCTGTCTTAGTAGGGCCAAGAACATTCTCAAGGACAATACACACCCCAGCTTTCACCTCTTCAACCTGTTGCCCTCTGGCAGGCACTACAGGTCCATACAGGCCAGGACAAATAGACTCAGAGACAGTTTCTTCCCCAAAACCATCACCATGTTGTACAATAATCTGCACTAAAAACGGACTATATTAGGTACTGAGTCGCACCATGTCTATCTCATTTGTAGCACAGGACCTTTGCACATTTTTCAGTTGTTCCATTCTTTATTATATCGCCTATAGTTGTCATACAGTTTTACATTTCCTTTTGCACTCTCTCAATTGCTACACTGTTTACACTGTCCACATGTTACACAATTTTACTTTTCAGCAAAGGACTTCACGTGTTTCCTTATGTGATATTGTTGTTTATTCATGTTGTATTGTCTGGTATTGCACTGCGTGCACTTTTTAAGCAGCCCCCCTAATCTCGTTGTACTATGCAGACTGTGTTTGCTGTGTATAATGACAATAAAGGCTTTCTATTCTATTCTATTCTATTCTAGGCAAAAAAAGTCCCGAATTATTATAAAATTCTTTCAGCGTCTCCTTTTTATACTTGAGGTCATTACATCTGATATGGCTGTGTATTATAAGGGACAGGAACTGATAAGCTTTTATCTGTTGATTCTGTTTATTGACCTAATTTTTCTTATTGGTTCCTGTGCAGTAAAATGTAGGCTTCCACATGATGTCGGTGTCAATGGGCAATTTTCCAGTTGCGACGGCATCTTGAAACCAAAACGTCTGGCTAGTGAGCCTCTCACTCACGTGTTTGTCATTAAAAATTTTTTTTTATATGTGTTTTATTTTGTAAATTTGTGTTTTTAATGTTAAGCACTTTGGACACCAGTCGGTGCTGTAAAGCACTTTATAAATAAATGTTGATTGATTGATTGATTGATTAGAAACAACAGCTCAACTGTCAGATTTCCAGGGAGTGAAATGGCCACTGGAGGTGAATTCCACGTCGTATCTGTAAGTAATTTTGTTGTCGTGAGAAGGAATGGAAGGAGAACAAGAAGGAGTGCTGCAGTGGTGTGAATGTTGATGTAAAGCCCCGGTCACACGGCACTAACGAAGGACACTGAAGCCAAAATGAAACAAAAAATCTGGACCTACGTTGACTTTCGGAGACATCGTTTAACTGTCGTCCAGCTTCGTTCCTGTAGCTGGCGCTTCATCAGAATTTTCAAACTGTTGAAAAATGTGACGACAACTTCAATTCATCCGTATTCCGTTTTGCTTTCTGCCTTGACGGTTTGTCATCAATTGCGTAGTTCCTGTACCATCAGCGTTCCGTTTAACTGTCGTCCAACTTCATCCAATCTCCCAAGTCTGATGTCTTGCACGAACATTGATGATATCTGAACAGATCAATAAATAAAGATCCGATGAGATGAACGTGACTCATCCATGTGTGGGACAAAAAGCAGCGTCATACAGAAACAATAGCGGCAAACCGCATCTCCCTAACCGGCAAGAGTTGTGACGCGTACGTAGGTGCTGCTCTAGCGGCAACTTGAAAATCATCCATTAAGCTGTACTCCTTGTTGATAGAAATAGAATTTGATGTCACATCTAATATCATGACACGTTAGTTGTTTAACATGAAACTGATAGAAAAACATGCCAGCATTGCTAAGAGGAATTTATAAGAGGCAAGTGGACTTGAATAACTGGAACCAGTTTGTGATTTAACAAGGTAAAAGTACCTGTAGGTATGAAGAAATGTAGGGTGACAGCAACTGGACAGTTCTGGTGTTGTACATCATCCACATAGCAAATCTGATGAAAATCAGCCAAAGGACCTGGGAGGAGTCGAGGAACAAATGGAAAGACAAATCGGGCTCAAATTACAGTATTATCCTTAAAACTGGTTAACAAATAGATGTAAAAAAAAAAAAAAAAATCCTGTAAATGAACAGAAAAAGGTCAGTGTAATACAGTGTATATAATAATAATGCTATACATTTAAAAGTGTTTTCTGAGTTACCATTTTGTAAAAGGTTTTAGTTTGAGCATATTAAGTGATTTAATAAAGTCTGGAGGGTTTTCTAAAGCCTGCGCTGAACTGCAATAAAAACTACCTGTTGTTACGTTGGAGAATGAGCTCTCATATCTGCCTGTTTCCTTCATGTAGCTTTGAGGATTTAATTAACTTTACACTTTTTGCACAGTATACAGTTCCTGTGGATGACAGATTCACATTCTGCTGTGAATTTATATTTCGGCACAGACTGTTTTACTGATGGCATCGGAGCCTTTTGATTCCTGTGTAAACTGTTGCAGTGCTATGCTGAAATCTGCTTCATTCAGTAATTACTGAGCATTTTTCAAATATTTAGCTTGCAGTTTGTGTACTGATACTACAGCTTCTATTACCTTAGCTATATATGTGGTTATGAGAGGTCTGCTTTCAGTGATTTGCTTGGGACTCCAGTGAGGGCGGTCGTATCTCCTCCTCTCTCCTCTCCTGTGTTTTTCTCTATCTCTGCCCCAAACCTCAAAAGTCCCAACTTCACCAGACTGTGTATTCTTCCAACTATATTTGGAATAACCATGGAACTGATCAGCGGGTCTCTCAACACTATTGCCACCATTTTTTCAACAAGGAATCAGGGATGGGGGACTCTGCGTGCCCAGATGGAACCTATCATGTGGGCTATGTTCTCAACACCTGGGAGAAATGGCACATTGCATGCTTGGCACCACGCTCCATGGAAGACGTTGAGGATTTATTCTTATTTGCCTTTATGATAGGAGGTCTTTGCTGCTTGAATTATGCGCTGCCCTGACCTATCGGAAAATTGGCGACGGCTGCTACCAAAACCACAAACCCACATCTGTCCGTCATGATTAATGAGGTGGGCAAGGCAGTACAATCTCGGACTGCGTTAACTTTTGAACTTAAACTCAAGTTGGAAACCATCTTGGAGCAATTGTCTGCCCTGCGAAGGAATTGATGTTGGAGACCAGTGAATATTCACAATTGGATCTGGATGTTAAAGAGAGGCTGTATTGGACTTCTGTGTCTTCTATGTGTCCCACGCGTAGAAGCTTAGCTTAGCATAGCGTGGCACTGCGGCACAAACGTAAACACTGCCGGTTCCACACTTTCGGGAGAGGAAACATGGGATAGCCGCAAGGGTTGTCTGATCTATGGTTGATGCAACTTTCTGAATGACAGAAATAAATATATAATGAGGTCAGGTTTTATTGAGTGCTCAAAATGCGACCTTGTGTGTAAAAGAAGGATTATTTCCTATATTTCAGTGGCTTGTGAAATGCCTTTTGAGATGGCTTATTGTAGAGCAACAGCTCTGGTGGACATTCCTGCAGTCAGCATGCCATTTGAATACTCCCTAAAAACTTCATCTACATCTGTGGCATTGTCTGTGTGATAAAACCTACCTACATTTCAGAGTGGCCTTTTATTGTGGCCAGGCTAAGGCACACTTGTGCAATAATCATGCTGCCTAATCAGCATCTTGACATGCCACACCTGTGAGCTGGGATGGATTATCACGGCAAAGGAGAAGTGCTCACAAAAACAGATTTAGACAGATTTGTGAACAATATTTGAGAGAAATAGGTCTCATGTATACAGAAAATGTTTTAGACCTTTGAGTTCAGCTCATGAAAAATGGGAGCAAAAAAAAAAAGTGTTGCATTTATATTTTTGTTCAGTGTACATAAGCATACCAAATGGCAATGTCAGCTCTCCCCAGTTTGTCCGTGATCAAAGTTGCATGTAGGGCTTTTTGTCTTTTCCACATTCTGCCGCAAATAGGTGCTTTTCTCTTTACAAACGCACAAACAGAGAGTGGTAGAAGACATCAAAGGCACAATAGGTCTCACTCATGGTAACGGAACCATGACACTTAACTAAACTGACTAAACCAATTGAACCACAAAAACACAATCAAAAATTAATAACACTAACAACACTGTTATTCTAAAGTGAGCCACAATAACATTTAAAACCCTGAACTTCCATGGTGCATTGCAGCACAACATCCATTGTTTACTGTTGTTAGCTAATATCCCTAATTTCTACAAAAATTAGTCCTGTCAACTTTCTGGTTTCACAGCTTTCTTCCTTGACCCAAAATACATAAACATACCAAAGGGCAAATGTCAGCTCTGCCCAGTTTCTCTGTGATTGAAGCCATTGGCCCTATTGAGGATTCAAATCTTGCACAACTCTCAGAGAGGTGACTGCACTGGTGAACTGCTACAGAACATTGTGATAAGACTGCATACAGACCATGGCATCAACATCACAAGGTAAAACTCTGTATATTGTGCCTAAAACTCTCGTGAATATATTATCTAAGTTTTTAGATGTTATTATTTTGTTTTATGTAAACAGGTGAGAAAATAATTATTTACAATGGGAATTGCCTCATGCCACGATCACATCCTGTTTTTGCATTGTGGTGGAAAGTGGTGTATGCTTTCTGAATTCCCTGCTTATTGTCCTTTACAAGACTGTTTGTGCTGTTCGTTCCAGATCATATATATAAGATGTCTGAAATTCGGTTTGCAGTTATGAAGTTCTACGCAGGTTGAAGGTAGCAGACATGGAATATTTGGAATATTTGTTTTAGCAAGTGTTCAGGGGTCTCATGCATGCAGTCTCTTATAAATGTTATGAAATGTATAAAAATTTACATTTTGGTATTATAATGTTAATTTGCAATTGTCGTCATGTGGTTTCTTCATGTTGGTTTGATTGCAGTGCCTCTGTTGTGTGGGCCGCTGAAGAGGAGGTACTGCTGGCCCACCACCACCAGATGGCGCCCTGCTTGGAGTGCGGGCTCCAAGCACGAGAGGGCGTCGGAGCCGTTGGAGGTGACAGCTGTCACCTATCAACACCAGCTGTCACCCATCACCACCACTACAAAGGCCGGACTGCAACTCCACCTCCTCGCTGAGAAATCTTCTACCATACAGGTAATTAATTCTCTGCTGAACCTTAACCCGAGCATTAGTCTGATCTCTTTTGCAGCCGTTTTCCTGGGACGGATACCCTGTCTGCTGAGTTGGCATTTGGTGTGGACTGCGACGGCTTCGCCTCCCACCCCACCCAGATAAGTGGTTATCTCGGGAGCTGCACGAGTGTGTGATTCGGAGGTGGAGGTTCTCCCTCCTAACTGTATACAGACTGTGGGATTACTGAGTGTGCGAACTCACACTCATCCAGAACTGTTTCTGTTTTCTGCCAGCAGTACCGGGTCTGACTGCTGAAGACAGTGGCCACCTGGGGTGCAGGGCTTGGCGGCTCCGGTGTTCTTCAGATCCATTGGTGGTGGAAGCTGTGTGGGATCCGGCTCTTCTCGTACCGGACGTCTCCTATCTTCGAGCCTGCCACACGTCACCTTGTGTCAGATTGATATAACGCATATTTGTATTTACAAATATTTGCATATTTGTATATCTGTACTATGTTGTGCACCTTCACAACATTAAATTGTTACTTTTTGGCTATTCCATTGTCCCTTCATTAACGCCCCCTGTTGTGGGTCCGTGTCACGACACTTCCCCAACAGCCTCGCTAATGGGGTATCTCAATAGGGTGAATATGCACACACACACACACACACACACACACACACACACACACACACACACACACACACACACACACACACACACACACACACACACACACACACACACACACACACACACACACAGACCACTTGGCTATTATTATACAGATGTAAGAATCACTGCAGGGTTTTTTAAATTTAATTTGCATTTTTGATCCCATCTCAGCTTTTTCTGATTTGGGGTTATACAAAACTTGAATTGTTTTTGTTTTTACCATATTATAATGTTGGTTTTCTTCCACCCCAGGTTTGCTGGTAGGAAGCACTAAGACAGACAAGTGTGAGGACAACTTTAGAACTTTTCTTTTTTTATACACAAACTGTGTCCTCTCATCCCCACAGTTGCTTCGTCTCTATCAGTGATTTATTTTACAACACGATGAACAGTGTCAGTTTTGCATGCTTTTGGATATCAAGTGAACTTGTATTAATTGGACTCCTGTATTTCAATGTGTGTGTGGGCGGGTGAGTGTATTATGTGATAGCAGACACGTCCATAAGGGTGGAGCGGATAATAATAGTGTGTTTATCATTTTTGATAGAGTAGCAAAGCAGCTCTCAGCATTTCTGCCTGTGTTGATTGGAAAGCCTCGCCTCCGGTAAGCCTTGGGGCTGTATCCAGAAAACCTTGTTAAAGGCTCTGACAGAGAGACAGCAATGGAAATATTATCCTCTTAAAAGATGAATAACTGTGGTTCTCACTGCACGACCAAACAAGAAAATCCGGGCTGCATCATTACGGCATCTTCACAGCACTGATTGTTCTCCTTGAAGAATTTCTCGAGTTAGATGTCCACTTTCTATTTTGCATATGTCTATCATTCCGTGCAACTTTCAAAAAAAAAAAAAGTTGAGGAGACATAAAATTTGAGTATACTTTTTCTCCTTAAGGAGTGCTTGGGTAGATGTAGATAAAATGTACTCTCCATGTACCAAAGTACACTGTCACTGTGAAGCAGAGTTTGCATAGAATTCCAAAGTGTATTTCATTGATCCAGGCTTTCAGCTACTGCTGGAGAGAAACCATAACTTTGACAGCTAATTATTCCTTCATATATTTATTTATATATATATATATATATATATATATATATATATATATATATATATATATATATATATATATATATATATATATATATATATATATATATATATATATATATATATATTAGATAAGGCCCTGAGGTCCACTGTTGTTGGTGCTTGTCCTCATATTCTGTGGCATGGAGGAGATGTCATGTCAGTCTGTTGCAAGTTACTTTCCCAGCCAAAGCCAGTACCAGTTCAGTTGAGTGGGCAGAAACAATGCAGATGAAGTCTCTTTTCTAAAAACATAAAGATGTATCATGACTTGGAATACAACCCAGGTCTACATATTGGTTGCCCAACTTTTTTTGTAATTTAGATTTTAAAAACTTTTGGCTCATGAGCATATTTTGAAATCTAAAATTTTATCATCCCCAGCGGTTGATTAAAATGTTTATTTGACACTTAAAAACAACAATAAAACCCTCAAAAGATAAACTTACATGTGGGACATGTTGACTAGCCCCAAAGACAAGCAGATGCCAAATCTGGCATGTGGACATTTTTTGGATATTTAGGTGTCATGTATCAAAATCAGTCCCTGAATTTGACCTTTGACCTTTCTTAACACACAAAGCTTGCAAGGGCCATTTTTCACTCCTTAAATCTGCAAGTGCTGGGATATCAGCTCATTTTGGGGTTACAAATAAGCAATGGTGGGCACAGCTAACCAAAAAGTTAGCTTCAATAATAGCTAATTAGCTAACTGAAAAGTTAACTTTTCTAACGCTAAACCGATAAACCACCCAAAAATTTATCAATAGCTACAGCTAACTGATAACTTTCAAAATTGAGTTTTAACACCACAATCACAAACCCAAACAATGAATCACTTCTGACTTTGTGCGCTGTGCCACCTGCTGGAAGCTCCTGTTTACTATGTATTTTACTGTACCACAGCAAAAGGAGCCTGACCACCAGGTTGTCACAAAAAAAAAGAAGTCATTAATCCTTAACCACATACAGCAGTTCTGCCGTGAGGCAGAGGTCTTGGAAAATAAAGCAGTTTTGACTTATGGTTTTGATTTATAAATCAAATTATTCTGGATTGAATAACTACATTAATGACAATTCTGTCATTTGTACAAAGTTAAAATATAACACATATCTTTTAATTTTAATTAATGCACTAATTCTGAAGTTTTGTAACAAACACACACAGATGCCAAAAGGATTGTGGGTAAAATGAGCCTCCTCTAACACTGATTGGTTGACTCATTCATTCTATGTAAAAACAAAATGTTAATGTGAGGTGTGTGTTGGTGTTTACATATAAATGTGCTTTTGTCAAATATGTCATTTTTTATATGTTAAAACAAGCCATTTGCAAAAGCCAAAAGTAAAGTTGTGATTAGACAACCATCTGATATAACCGGGGTCAAAATGCACAGAACACTGCCATCTACTGGTGCCCAGATGCTTAAGGCAAATACTGCCATGAACACTACTGGCCAGTAGATGGGTCCTCAATGTTAAGGCATTTACACAAGGATTCATCCCCAGAAAAATACACCACATGTCCAAAATGTTGTAGCTCACACTTAGTTACAGTGGAAGTGATACTAGCCATCTGGGTTTCAATAAGTAAGTTTTCATTTGACAATTATTCCTGCAATACCCAAAGATCCCATTGCCACCTTAGGTCACTGGTTAATGTCCAAGTCTCACAGCCATACAGTAAGACAGGAAACACTTGAGCCCTAAGGACTATTTTCCTTTGCAAGGACACTGACATTACCAAAGACCTATGGCCAGTGACCGCATGACTTCATAAGCTCTTCCTAGGAAGCCACAGAATGTCACTGTGGAGATAAGTGATTTGGCTGCATGTAGATAACACAGGAAAATAAAAATGTTCTGTGGATTTACTTGATATGAATGTTTTCTTCGACCCATATGATTAAAATGTGTCCAACTGTTCGTGGGATCACATACAAACAAAAATTTAAATGGGCTAGAGTGTTGCCTGTGGGGATCCACGGGCTCTAGATTGGGTAGTCTTTATAAAATAGGTAGCTGCATGTACAACCCCTGGCAAAAATTATGGAATCACCGGCCTCAGAGGATGTTCATTCAGTTGTTTAATTTTGGAGAAAAAAAGCAGATCACAGACATGACACAAAACTAAAGTCATTTCAAATGGCAACTTTCTGGCTTTAAGAAACACTATAAGAAATCAAGAAAAAAAGATTGTGGCAGTCAGTAACGGTTACTTTTTTAGACCAAGCAGAGGAAAAAAATATGGAATCACTCAATTCTGAGGAAAAAATTATGGAATCACCCTGTAAATTTTCATCCCCCAAATTAACACCTACATCAAATCAGATCTGCTCATTGACATTGACCCTATGTGTCTTTTTGCAAGGAATGTTTTTGCAGTTTTTGCTCTATGGCAAGATGCATTATCATCTTGAAAAATGATTTCATCATCCCCAAACATCCTTTCACTTGTCCAAAATATCAACATAAACTTGTGCATTTATTGATGATGTAATGACAGCCATCTCCCCAGTGCCTTTACCTGACATGCAGCCCCATATCATCAATGACTGTGGAAATTTACATGTTCTCTTCAGGCAGTCATCTTTATAAATCTCATTGGAAAGGCACCAAACAAAAGTTCCAGCATCATCACCTTGCCCAATGCAGATTCGCGATTCATCACTGAATATGACTTTCATCCAGTCATCCACAGTCCACAATTGCTTTTCCTTGGCCCATTGTAACCTTGTTTTTTTCTGTTTAGGTGTTAATGATGCCTTTCGTTTAGCTTTTCTGTATGTAAATCCCATTTCCTTTAGGCGGTTTCTTACAGTTCGGTCACAGACGTTGACTCGTTTCCTCCCATTCGTTCCTCATTTGTTTTGTTGTACATTTTTCAATTTTTGAGACATATTGTTTTAAGTTTTCTGTCTTGACGCTTTGTCTTCCTTGGTCTACCAGTATGTTTGCCTTTAACAACCTTCCCATGTTGTTTGTATTTGGTCCAGAGTTTAGACACAGCTGACTGTGAACAACCAACATCTTTTGCAACATTGCGTGATGATTTACTCTCTTTTAAGAGTTTGATAATCCTCTCCTTTGTTTCAGTTGACATCTCTCGTGTTGGAGCCATGATTCATGTCAGTCCACTTGGTGCAACAGCTCTCCAAGGTGTGTTCACTCCTTTTTAGATGCAGACTAACGAGCAGATCTGATATGATGCAGGTGTTAGTTTTGGGGATGAAAATTTACAGGGTGATTCCATAATTTTTTCCTCAGAATTGAGTGATTCCATATTTTTTTCCTCTGCTTGGTCTAAAAAAGTAACCGTTACTGACTGCCACAATCTTTTTTCTTAATTTCTTATAGTGTTTCTTAAAGCCAGAAAGTTGCCATTTGAAATGACTTTAGTTTTGTGTCATGTCTGTGATCTGCTTTTTTTTCTACAAAATTAAACAACTGAATGAACATCCTCCGAGGCCGGTGATTCCATAATTCCATAATCCAGGGGTTGTACAACCCGACACAGGTGTCCTGTAGATGCCGCGCCACAGGACAGACACTGCGTCATGGAACAGAGCTCACGTGGGTGATGTGACATTCAGATTGCCTACTGCGTGTTATGATCTGACAGTCCATTTCACCTGGGACAGCCTGTCAATGTGCACACTGTGCGCTCACTCACTGCAGCTCATTGCAACAGCGATATATGTTTTTATGTATGTCCACATGAGGACAGCAAGGAGACACACGTGCATCACAGTGGACAGTTGTTACTTCATGTCCATCCAAATATGCTACGTGTTCCCCAGCTTGGACGTCCAGAACCAGAGATCTCAGAAGCAGTGGACACGACCCGTCAGTTCAGTGCACACACCAATGTGTCACTCTCTGTTATGTGATCATTATTTTTAGTTATTTGTTATGTAATTGTGTATGTAAGTAGTGTAGTACTTATTAATCTACCTGTCCTGGCTGTGGTCTCTGTGTTTGTACTGTGACACGTTGTATGCACTGCACCGTCAATTGTGTCTCTGGTCAGCAGCTGGGAGGTACCTCACTGTGCTGTGTGCGTTTAGACGTGGCTGTCTGCTCCGCATGTGGCATGTGTTCATGTCTGTACATATATATAAGCATTCTATGCAAGTGTGCTCCCCCCGCACGCCACATGTGTAGGGGTGAGCGGGGGGCGAAACACACATATGGCACATGTGTTTCGGGGGTGGGGGGCACGACATGCGCACACATGTGAGACACATGCACCGCGTGTCTTGCTTTTTGCAACACCACACTCCTGGGGGCACTTAGACAAATTTCACATCCAGCTCAAAAGTGATCGTCTGCTCACTCCTTTCATGCTGACAGCGCGAATGGCTACACATATTCTAAGTGTCAGGTGAGCGGTGTTCGTTGTTCGTGTGTGGCACCTGGAATTTGGCCGTCACCTGCCGTGAGAGGGATTGAATGGGCTCTCACAGGGCACACTCTGCCTTTCAGCCACTGGTGTGCATGAGTAGTTGTGAAGGGGCCCTTAACAATACATCAGCACAATCCCTCCTCCTAATGTCTATACCTGAGCATCTTGAGTGTTCAAGAATCCACAGGATGACACTTTATTTAAAGAAAACACCAGGCATCAACCAAGTTTCACACAGACCCAACATATCTTAGGGACCTCATAGTACCATATCACCCCAATGAGCGCTTCGCTCTCAGACTGCAGGCTTACTTGTAGTTCCTAGGGTTTGTAAGAGTAGAATGGGAGGCAGAGCCTTCAGCTTTCAGGCTCCTCTCCTGTGGAACCAGCTCCCAATTCGGATTAGGGAGACAGACACCCTCTCTACTTTTAAGATTAAGCTTAAAACTTTCCTTTTTGCTAAAGCTTATAGTTAGGTTTGGATCAGGTGACCTGAACCATCCCTTAGTTATGCTGCTATAGATTTAGACTGCTGGGGGTTCCCATGATGTACTGAGTGTTTCTTTTTATTCACCTCTTTTTGCTCTGTATGCGCCACTCTGCATTTAATCATTAGTGATTGATCTCTGCTCTCTTCCACAGCATGTCTTTTTCCTGATTCTCTCCCCTCCGCCCCAACCAGTCCCAGCAGAAGACTGTCCCTCCCTGAGCCTGGTTCTGCTGGAGGTTTCTTCCTGATAAAAGGGAGTTTTTCCTTCCCACTGTTGCCAAGTGCTTGCTCATAGGGGGTCGTTTTGACCGTTGGGGTTTTTCTGTAATTATTGTATGGCTTTTGCCTTACAATATAAAGCGCCTTGGGGCAACTGTTTGTTGTGATTTGGCGCTATATAAATAAAATTGATTTGATTTGATATCTAGTGTCAGATTGACTAGCAGTTATTTGATGTACAATTATCTGATGTTAATGAGTAAAAATGAGTAGTAATAGTGAAAGCTTTGGACAGAATGGGGTTAAGTGTGTCCAAACCTCTGACTGTAGTGTAATATTACCAGTAGTTCTGTTCAGAAGACATTATATTTGGAAGACGTTTGCAGTTGCTCCTGAACACCGTCATGAAAAAACTCCAGGAGACTATTGTAGATGCAGTAGAGCACAACAATCATAAAACAAAAGAGGAGAAATACACCCGGTCAAACACAAACGCATTAAAACCACAAATGCAAAATAGAGCGGACAGCAATCCAAACAAAATGGTGCCATCTTGCTACCCCGACTCCACCCATTTGACCATTCAAAGAAAGGTCAAAGGACAATATATTATGGTATCACTCACCCACAACAAAATCAATGTACTGGGGTTTGTCAGACTTGTTTGTTGCACTCTCTGAGTGCTCCTTCATATTATCATACTACTGTAAACTGAAGCCAGTAGGACTACGAAAAATCAGTAAAGAACAATTCACAGCTCATCCTTCAGAGGTAAATGAATGAAAAATATTTTCTACTTAATGCATTGGTGTGGAGCATGTTAAAAATTTATGCATTGATAAATTCAACAACTGTAAACTTCTAATGGAAATTCAACAAAAGTTGATCACTTTAAAGTTGTGAAATAATATAACATAGTAAGTTCTCCCTTCAAACAGTTTTTTTTTTTTTTTTGGACTTTGTGTGTATCTGTAATGGCTTAACAATGTCAAAATAAGTAAAATCTGTTATTGTGTGTAATATGTGTGGTCCTCGGGTGGCTTTGTGCAGAAGCTTAAACCTGTCAAGTCAAGCAATCAAAATTAGATTTCTTATTGAGCTAGAAAACAAATAGCTCAATCTGTCATTGGCATATAAATCCACCTCCTTCATGGCGTAGATACACAGAGAGACACTGCTAAGTGGTTGAATATTCGGCAACAAAAGAAGCCAGATGTTTGAACAATGCATAGCGCCCCTCTAAGGACGGACGTGGCAAATGAAATTGGAGGGTTTTTTTCCTCACAAAAGAATCTAATTTGTCACCTGGGCTCCTTGCAGTACAAGCAAAGACGTGCCCTACAATTAGTGACGTAGGCTTCACCTTTAAGAACATGTACATCCAATCTGAGTGGAAAGCCAGGGAACAGAATCAATTAAAAACCAGATGTTTTGACAAAGAGAGTGTGAATGGAGCGGGTGGGAGGGCGGTCTTACATTGTCAAACAGATGGCATTTCAAGACAATATAGTACATTGCAGTAGAAACAGTCATTTCATAATAGCGGAACTGTCGTATTCATACCGGCACACAGCTGAGAAACTGCTGCCAGTAGGAACTAAAACTCTCAGATACTGAATTACTTGTGTTTAGATGCATGCAGTTGTGCCCCGATTACATCGTTATTAGTTTGTTTTTGTCATATAATAAAGTTGAAAGCCTGTCAGTTAGTCAGTGTTGTGAAAATTCAGAAGTAAAATCATTTCTCAGAAATAAACAAGTTCATTACAAGTCGTGAGGCTGTGTGAAACAGATGAGAGTCTGACTGCCCCCGGAGGGGGACGCCAGTCCATTGTAGGTTACTTCACCAACCAAGGCTAGTTAGTACCCATTTACAAATGGGTGGTGTGGGGCAATGCAGATGAAGTGTCTTGTCTAAGATTTCCTCCATCACATCAGGTTTTTTTTGCAATCTGCATGTTCCATATGGATGAATTACACAAAAGTTGCTCATTCACTCACAAGTTTGACACCACTAACTGTGCACAAAAGCAGCTTCAAAAGCATAGTTTTTAAACCAGGGTCACGAAATGTGAAGGAGCCGAGGTGTGTGAGATGGCAGCTTTTTCTTCAATGCTTGATACGAGAAATATGTTTTCATATCTCAAAAACATGATGCGATTGGCAAAAACTAACACCAGATTCAGATTCTGCACCTGCAAATTACCCGAAATACGTTGGAAAACTCCATGCAAGAAAAATCATGTTGACCAGTGTAATTTCAGAATCACTGTCTTTCAGTTCTGCCCAACTTGGCTCTTTCCCAGTGGCAGTTCTACACTGAATTACTCCCCAGGCGAGATCCCGTACGAGCGCGCCCGCCAACCTCCCCCCACCAAATTTTGCACAAACAGCCATTTAAAAAATTATCCTATTATTATTTTTAATATTTTAGACATACCCCTGAAATTGCATTTGAAATTGACATCAAAAGACCACAGACTACGATATTGACCATATTCAGTTCAGAATGCTCTCAAGCACCCACACCACTTGCCAAAAGTCACTTGGCATATATGTAACTGTTGGCCAATGATTTTAGAAGTTAAAAACATTTAATAGTGTAGAACAATCCCTGCAAATTTCAAGCATGTATTATCAATAGTTCAAAGGTAATGGCTTGTGGCACTTTGCACTCGTTTAGCAACACTTATTTATCAATCAATCAATCAATCAATCAATCAATCAATCAGTTTTATTTATATAGCACCAAATCACAACATGAGGGCCACATCCCCTTTTAGTCTCGGTATCTCAAAAAGTACAGATAATGCAATTCATAAAACTCTAGTTTTTGTGTACAATATCAAATTTTATGGAGCATTTTGAAGATTTTTGATTTTTACCCGAGGCCATCATATATGGCCATCGGGTATTGTGAAGGTTTTCCATCCATGTGTCTGTCCATGCATCCGTCCGTCCATCTGTGCTCAGCGTAAGTCCAGTCCTATTACAGACAGAGTCTTCAAATTCAAAGGGAACGTTCTTGGGACACAGACCTTGGACAAGTTCAAAGATGATTAACCTTGACCTATTTAAAGAGGTATTTTAAGTGGTTAAAAGTCACATTCTGTTTCATTCTGTTCTGTTCTCTTTTTTTGAGGGGGGCGGGTGTGACAGCCAATCAGAGTAGAGCTGCGCTGAGATGTCAGTGGCTCATCTAGCTAGCTGCAAACTCTGTTTTGTTTCTGTATAAATATAACCTCTTTGTCATATATTATGTAAAAGCTAGTGAGAAATAAACACTTCTAAACCTGAAAACCCTGTTTTGGGAACCTGATAACACCTCTGGAGTGATTTACAAAACATTTTGCAGACGTCAGCGTGAATGCTAACTTCTGCTAATTCAAAGCTAACTTCCACTTTTGTCAAAACCTCATGTATGTGCACACGCATGCTCTCCTGCAGACGAGGGTAAAATGTAAATAAAATATTGTTTATGACTAACTGATTGATAGAGGGGCTTTATTGTGAACATGTACAAATTGTATGTAAGACAATAGGATCTTAATAATTAATGTAAATAACAATAAATGTATAATTTTATATATATATATATATATATATATATATATATATATATATATATATATATATAGTGTTATATAGTGAAAATAATAAGAGTAGTGAGAGACTTGGAGCCACATGTTTTTGTTCCACTTGGGGTTTTCTAGGTGCAGACCAAATTTGAACTCAATCAGATAAGATTTAGAGGTCCCTCTGAGTGACACATTTTCCTCTTCCTCCCCGGCAAGGCAGCAATGTCATCCTAATGGGAGAAGACTCTGATGCCATTATTTTTCTTTTACAGGTACATGTGGTGGCTTCTAATCACAAAAAAATGGTGATTGATTGGTCACCCAGAGGAGAATATTACTGGAATTACTGGATTACTACATTGCTGGTTTGGGGATTTTATTGGTGGAACAAGAACAACATGTGGCCCAAAAGATTTTGTAACATTTGACATTTTGAACAGGTCTAATATATATATATATATATATATATATATATATATATATATATATATATATATATATATATATATATATATATATACGAGGTCTGTTAGAAAAGTATCATACCTTTTTATTTTTTTCAAAAACTATATTCATATGTTTTTACGTCAGCCAAGCTTGAACCTTCGTGTGCATGCGTGAGTTTTTCCACGCCTGTCGGTTGCGTCATTCGCCTGTGGGCAGGCTTTGAGTGAGCACTGCTCCACCCCTCTCGTCGTTGTTTCATTGCGAGGAAATGGCGGAATGATTTGGGCTTTTTTTCCATCAGAATTTTTTCAGAAACTGTTAGAGACAGGCAGCTGGAAACCATTCGAAAAATTTATCTGGCTTTTGGTGAAAATTTTACGGGCTTCACAGAGAATAAGGAGTGTTACTACAGCTTTAAGGACGGCCCACAATGGCGCATGGCTCGCCGCGCTCCAAGCCGCCATCGAGAGGCAGAAACCACCACATCATTTCTAAACGGATCGCTGTGTGGAGCCGGGACCGCCATGTCTGCCTATCTCGGCTTTCAGTGCTTACCAGTTGAGTGAGTATAAGAGAAATTGTGGAGAGCTGGGCATGTCCCAACTTGTCCTCTAACACTCCGAAACGAAGGTGTTCCTTTGTCTCGCTTCATCAGCGAATCGGTCGTGATGCGCGAAGCCTCCGCGCGGCTTTCCATGACAAAATCTCTTGTTAAAAGTGAAATCTGCCGGAAAATGGCTGATGTCCACCTCTTGTGATAACCAGAGAAATTGCACACGGCGGTCCCGGCTCCACACAGTGATCTGTTTAAAAATGATGTGGTGGTTTCTGCCTCTCGATGGCGGCTCGGAGCGCGGCACGCCGTGTGCCATTGTGGGCTGTCCTTAAAGCTGTAGTAACACTCCTTATTCTCTGTGAAGCCCGTAAAATTTTCACCGAAAGCCAGATACATTTTTCGAATGGTTTCCAGCTGCCTGTCTGTAACAGTTTCTCAAAAAATTCTGATGGAAAAAAAGCCCAAATCATTCCGCCATTTCCTTGCAGTGAAACAACGACGAGAGGGGTGGAGCAGTGCTCACTCAAAGCCTGCCCACAGGCAAATGACGCAACCGACAGGCGTGGAAAAACTCACGCATGAGCACGAAGGTTCAAGCTTGGCTGACGTAAAAACATATGAATCAAATACATATAGTTTTTGAAAAAATAAAAAGGTCAGAAACTTTTCTAACGGACCTCACCTTTTTATTTTTTTCAAAAACTATATGGATTTGAATCATGTGCACTTGCATCAGCCAAGCTTGAACCTTCGTGCGCATGCGTGAGTATTTTCACACCTGTCGGTTGCGTCATTCGCCTGTGGGCAGGCTTTGAGTGAGCACTGCTCCACCCCTCTCGTCGTTGTTTCATTGTCAGGGAAATGGCTGAGTGACTGCTGCTTTGCTCCATGAAAATTTTTTCAGAAACCATGTGAGACAGCCAGGTGGAAACCATTCGGAAAATTCAGATGGCTTTCGGTGAAGATTCTATCGGCGTCACACAGATTAAGGAGGATTACAACCGGATTAAAGACAGCCCACAGCGGCGCAGAGCGCTCCTCCATGTTGGAAACCATTCGGAAGATTCAGACGGCTTTCGGTGGCTTTTCAGTCGAGTGAGTATCCGAGAAATTGTGTAACAGCTGGGCATGCCAGAACATGTCCTGTGAGACTTCCAACACGGGGGTGTTTTTGTTGTGCGCCATGAGCGGCTCCGTCCCGACGTGCGAATTCCTCCGCACGTCTTTCATTACAAAATCTCCTGTAACAGTGGAATGTACCACAAAAGTGCTGATATCCACATTTTCTGCGATTTCTCTGGTAGTCACACAACGTTCCGGATCAACACAGCCTTTACTTTGGAAATTATCTGGTCGTTTCAGCCTGTCGTTGGCCGCTCGAAGCGCGGCGCGCTCTCCGTCACTGTGGGCCGTCTTTAATCCGGTTGTAATCCTCCTTAATCTGTCTGACGCCAATAGAATCTTCACCAAAAGTCATCTGAATTTTCCGAATGGTGTCCACCTGGCTGTCTCACACAGTTTCTGAAAAAATTTTGATGGAGCAAAGCGGCAGTCGCTCAGCCATTTCCCTGACAATGAAAATCCGACGAGGGGGCTGGACCAGTGCTTACTCAAAGCCTGCCCACAGGCGAATGACGCAACCGACAGCCGTGAAAAAAGTCACGCATGCGCACGAAGGTTCAAGCTTGGCTGATGCAAACGCACGATTCCAATCCATATAGTTTTTGAAAAAAATAAAAAGGTCGGATACTTTTCTAACAGACCTCGTATACACACACACACACACACACACATATATATATATATATATATATATATATATATATATATATATATATATATATATATATATATATATATATATATATATACACTTTGCACTGGGATATCAATACAACTGCAAATTATAAAGAAGACAATGCTCATATGGTCGTGGGTAATTTAGCATTGCATTTTTTTTTTCTTTTTCTCTTGCCATGGTTGGAATTTTAATACTCCCACCAACCACAAAGATGACTTTCCTTCTGGCCCGTGGACCACCTGGTGCACCTGGTCCCAGGTGCACTGTTTCCAGGATGCAGAGGATGAGTGAGGCTTGTTATTGTCCGTGCATTATCAGGCTGGCTCACCCGTGACCGTATGGCCATGTGTACTGTTTTTGCAAGCATGATCCAGCACACAGATGCTCCTTTAGCAAGTGGACCATGCCAAGGGGGCGCCCACGTAACACCTGGCTGCAGCAGATAGATTGTTACCACAGTTCTGCCTTTGCAATTGCGTAAACATTTAAATTTGTGCATAAAAAAGATTTTATTTTTTTACATTTTGAACAGATGCCAGAAAACATGGGATTCTCAAACCTTTGCATTTACAGTAACTTTAATTATGTGACGGCATGAAGTCTCTCGACAGAGAGGTGTTAGGCAATGCCGATGCCTTTTTAGGAGAATGAAGGTCCAAATGTTCAGGGTCATGATGCTTCCTATCTCTCATTTTGGACTCTAACTAGTGACTGGAGGCAACAACTGGATGTCTTTGGGCCTCTTCTCACTGGAGAATCTTTGTGTTCCACTGGAATGATTCTATCAATCGAACAGTTCCTCAAGGAGACTGAGTAGTTTTTGTCGTGAGGGAACGTCGGCTGCACCATTATGGCCATATGGTGCATTTCTTTGCACACAATCCAGCGCACTGGTGCCTTAATAACTGTAAAAGGCCAAAGTGTGGTGGAGGTGGCATTGCGCGCTACCAGCGTGTGCTCCTAGATGTAAACAATTACACATGCATAAGAACACAACACTCTGACAAAAGTGGCAGCGAACCAAAGAACCTGGTCGTTTAATCCTCTGTCTTTTTTCAGTGATACAGTATATTGGGATAAACATCATGCTTTTTCTATTCTTTTCCATTAAAAAGAAAAATCGTGCACTCGACATTTTTAAAAATTAAAAAAAGCTTGTAAAGAGAAGTCTTGATAACTTCTTGCAGAGACAGACTTATTTATTGATCCAATGTTAATTAGATTTCTACTTTCTCCACCAGCGGTTTCTCTCTCCCCTCTCATTCCCCGGTGACGCTGGGCCCTCCAGGGTGCGACTGGCTCCTTAGCTTGGGAACGCCTGAGTTAGGTGAACAACAACGTGCACTTATGTGTGATCGAGAGAGAAGCAGGTGAACGTGTGAATAATAACATGTTTTTCTCCTCAGGGGCTCCATGGAGCCTGCAGAAATAAATTATTAATGATCAATCACTGTTGTGAGAACACACACACACACACACACACACACACACACACACACACACACACACACACACACACACACACACACACACACACACACACACACGTGTTGTTAGAGTATTTTCGAGCTCTGCTGTGACAACAGTCCCTCCTTAACTACCCATAAGCAGGTGCTGAGAGACATTACTTCAGGGAAATGCTGCCTGTTCGAAAGCCTACTCTTAAAATGACTGCAGAACTGCTCTTGAGCAAGGTAATAAAGTGAGCAAAGGTGATGGTGAAGAGGAAGGAGGGTGATCACCTGAGGTTTCTCAAGTCAACTTCTCATTAGACAGGAAAATCACCCATATCAGTAGCAAATGTTCTTCATCCCCAAGTTGCTTCCAATGAGCAGTTGACTGCAGAGGTTTGGGTGAATGTGAAGCATCATTGTAAAGTGCTTTGAGGTCTGTGCATCAGCTAGAAACGTGTCATAGAAATGCCATCTATTTGGTTTCAGTGCGGAAAGTACCCGGTTCAAATCCCACCCATGTCACATTCCTCCATGTATTGTGGACTTGCGTCAGGAAGGGCACCTGACATAAAATGTGTGCCAATTCAAAATGCAGACCCACCTCGGATTTGCTGTGGTGACCCTGAGTGCAAATAAGGGAGCAGCCGAAGGGACCTAGTGTTAGTTGTCATTGCTGTACTATACAACACATTTTGTGCCTGATTTACACAAGTGCTTAATTGCGCAGGCATTCCAAACTTTAGTACATTGGGTTGGGTTGGTGAACATTTTACAAGTGATTTACTCAGAATCATTGTGCACAATAGCCAGTAGTAACATGATGCAGACAGCAGTATGTAAATGATGATTTTGCATGTTAATGACCATAAGCGCAAACTGAGATTCAATCAGCCACTTGCAGCTATGTGAAGAATAAAACAAACACATTTTTAACTGAAAATGTCATTTACTGAACATTCACCAAATCACAAATGAATGTGTCTTGAAAATGCTTTGTCTGCCGTTTCACAAGGTGTGTGTTACCAGCCCAGATTCAGGACCACTTCTGCATAAATATAAATTATTTTATGTTGATGACAAAACACTGGGTAAGTTAGCACAAAGTTTTCAAATGTGCTAAATTGCAAATGCTATTTCAGCACCTGAAATTTCTTTTAGCTTTGGTAAATCGTGTTGTGTTTGCAAACCTCACCTATTTGCTGAGGTTTGCAAACACAAACCTCAGCAAACACCCACCCACAACAATCAACACCCACAGTTTTGTGCACTCAGGTGGACACAGATTGCAGATTCATGAAACCAAACAAGTTAAATAGAAAACAATTGCACTGTTTTGCACATAAAAAATGCAATCTTCAGTGTACACCATCAGTAAATCAGCATGCAGGGATTATTTTTCCGAACTTTGGTGTTCGTGCATATTTTTACACACAAACACATTTCATAAAACAGGTTCTCACCATTTTTAATTTATTGTGAATCACTTTAGACAAAACTTTGTCTTCTGACCTGAATACTGTCATCAAGGTCTCTGCCACAATGTCATCATTGTCTCAGGCTAAACTCTGCAGAGATCAGTCTCAAATGGTCCACATGTGCCTTCACACCTAAAGGCTTTCAACACTAATGCTGCTCCTCACTTCCTAACTCCTAATTAACTGATCACCAGTTCATGATTTGCCATTGGTGCGCTGAATGCTACTTCACAGATCGCCATCTCAAAAACATGTTTTTCCATTTGGATATATCTCCAGGGGAGTTTTGGTTTGTTTGTTTATTTATTTATTTAATAACCTGTGACATATGTCCACATATTTAATTATAATCCTGAAGGCAGCGACATGTACCTTGGCAGTGACAGTCATACCTCTGGGAGCTCAACCTGTCAGGTTTAAAGATTTCAGGGAAGTTGCTGGACAGAAGAGTATGGTACTGACACTGTCAAAGGAGATGTCCATCTTCTTCAGAGGCATGGTGCTTCCAGGCTCTTTGTACAGTTGGGAAGACTTGAATGTTAACCAGTGAGATGACAGAATGCTTTTGGTCTTGGGTATCTCTGGACAATCTTTGGGCAGAGCTGAAAGAACTTTGAGAAATTAGACAGATGGCCATTTCCTGTTGATATGAGAGGATTACCGACCTTGACTTTGTGGATGATCTTATAATCTCTTGCAGAATCAATGGGTGCTCCGATTACAGCAGTTGAGACACTGAATGAGGAATCTGAGTATCTGGGTTTGTGATGCTCATGGATCAGGATTCAGGTTTTCAATGACTTCCTGCAGTGTATCATATAAGGGAGAAATACACACCTCTAATATTTATGCGCTGCTTCACCTCAAATGTACAATATGTCTATATTTCAGGAAAGGTTCAACTGGCTTTGAGCAAACTCCCTTAGTCTCAATGCATAAACAATCAATCTCTGTCTTTATCCCCATCTATATATATCTATATATGTCAACTGATAGAAAAATCTGGAGGATACATCTGAGTTGCACACAGGATCACAAAGAAATTACAATACGTATCACTTAGCCTGCACTTTCCCTGCAAGGACAAGCTTAGGCATAATATAGACAGTCGATGAGAGAGTGGGTCTGCAAAATTTGTCTCAGTAACTCCGTAAAAACCACTTGACACACAAGAACAGTACCATCAGCTTCTTGTTTAGACTCTGCAATGGGTTAGAGAACAGTAACTGGTGGGAACTTCATGCACGTATGTTGCAAGCATGACATTAAGGCACTCGCTGTACAGAGTATGAGTAAGAATCAATTAACAAAAACTGTGATGTCAAACTATACAACTGTTCATTCAGTTGTTTAATTTTGTAGAAAAAAAGCAGATCACAGACATGACACAAAACTAAAGTCATTTCAAATGGCAACTTTCTGGCTTTAAGAAACATTATAAGAAATCAAGAAAAAAACTATTATGGCAGTCAGTAACGGTTACTTTTTTAGACCAAGCAGAGGAAAAAAATATGGAATCACTCAATTCTGAGGAAAAAATTATGGAATCACCCTGTAAATTTTCATCTCCAAAACTAACACCTGCATCAAATCAGATCTGCTCGTTGACATTGACCCTGTGCCATGACATTGACCGTACATGTCTTTTTGCAAGGAATGTTTTTGCAGTTTTTGCTCTATGGCAAGATGCATTATCATCTTGAAAAATGATTTCATCATCCCCAAACATCCTTTCAATTGTCCAAAATATCAACGTAAACTTGTGCATTTATTGATGATGTAATGACAGCCATCTCCCCAGTGCCTTTACCTGACATGCAGCCCCATATCATCAATGACTGTGGAAATTTACATGTTCTCTTCAGGCAGTCATCTTTATAAATCTCATTGGAACGGCACCAAACAAAAGTTCCAGCATCATCACCTTGCCCAATGCAGATTCGAGATTCATCACTGAATATGACTTTCATCCAGTCATCCACAGTCCACGATTGCTTTTCCTTAGCCCATTGTATCCTTGTTTTTTTTCTGTTTAGGTGTTAATGATGGCTTTCGTTTAGCTTTTCTGTATGTAAATCCCATTTCCATTAGGCGGTTTCTTACAGTTCGGTCACAGACATTGACTCCAGTTTCCTCCCATTCGTTCCTCATTTGTTTTGTTGTGCATTTTTCAATTTTTGAGACATATTGCTTTAAGTTTTCTGTCTTGACGCTTTGATGTCTTCCTTGGTCTACCAGTATGCTTGCCTTTAACAACCTTCCCATGTTGTTTGTATTTGGTCCAGAGTTTAGACACAGCTGACTATGAACAACCAACATCTTTTGCAACATTGCATGATGATTTACTCTCTTTTAAGAGTTTGATAATCCTCTCCTTTGTTTCAGTTGACATCTCTCGTGTTGGAGCCATGATTCATGTCAGTCCACTTGGTGCAACAGCTCTCCAAGGTGTGTTCACTCCTTTTTAGATGCAGACTAACGAGCAGATCTGATATGATGCAGGTGTTAGTTTTGGGGATGAAAATTTATAGGGTGATTCCATAATTTTTTCCTCAGAATTGAGTGATTCCATATTTTTTTCCTCTGCTTGGTCTAAAAAAGTAACCATTACTGACTGCCACAATCTTTTTTCTTGATTTCTTATAGTGTTTCTTAAAGCCAGAAAGTTGCCATTTGAAATGACTTTAGTTTTGTGTCATGTCTGTGATCTGCTTTTTTCTACAAAATTAAACAACTGAATGAACATCCTCCGAGGCCGGTGATTCCATAATTTTTGCCAGGGGTTGTATATATATATATATTATAACAGACTTACCTATGTTAAATGAGGTCAGATAAATGAAAACTCACACATAATTTTAATCACATGGATTTGTTTACTACTTCTAGTTACATAAAAAAAAAATATTTATTACGAAAGTGAAACGCAAATGTTTGAATTTTTGTTCAATTTTATTGACCTCAAATTGCTCACCTGCAGTACCTACAGTCCACACTTTGGGGATCCCTATATTTGTTTGAATAGGAAAGTCGTCACATTGGGACATGGGCTTGTTCAAGCAGCCGCATATAAAGCCTTGTGTATATAACAACTTTACAATGATTTGTGAGAGAAGCGTAACAGCACATAATTGAGTATAATTGTGCAAAAATAGAACCTTATATTGCTTAATGTGAAGTGCAATTTATTCTTAAACTGTGCCATGAATAACAGTTGTACAAAGTAATTTTTTTAATGTGTTGAATTGGAGGACAAAAACACAAAGTACTAGCTGCAGACTGCACATAGAGCTTTGTTGTGCATCACATGTTTCTACTGTTGTTTATAACGTGTGCTGTGAACCTAACGTGTCTCACAGGAATCCATGACAAAATCCCAGCGGACAATATCCCAACAGACAATATCCCAGTGGACAGAATCCCAACCCCTTATTACAAAAATGGACAGAATTCCAGTCTCATTCCAAAGTCCCATCTCACTTGAACCCTAATCCTGCATTAATGTAGTACACTAACCCTAACCCTATTATATTTTATATTTATGTTTATTCATGAGACTGGGATTTTGTCTACTT